>NW_020669799.1:0-3335 GCF_002925995.2 Terrapene triunguis | reverse complement strand
TAACCAGCACAATAATAGTTGGATTAAACGATAAAGCTGGGAATGAGCGACAGGGAATGGATCACTTGATGATTACCTGTTCTGTTCATTCCCTCTGGGGCACCTGGCAATTGGCCACTATTGAAAGACAGGATACTGGGCTAGATGGACCTTTGGTCTGACCCGGTATGGCCGTTCTTATGTTAGAGGATTTCAAAATTGGGAGCGGGTGGGAGCCAAAATGAAAGAAAGCTGAGGACAACACCCTTTAGGGTTTGGAGGGAAACTCTGATCCTGTAGTTGGAAAACCTATTTAAACCAAGAGGTCAGGTGTTGAATTTCACTTTGGGTGGTAATTTCCTTCAGACAGAATACTCAACAATAATTAATTCCAAAAAGCAGAAGTATTTTTTTTTAATTGAAGGATCTAATAACCCACCATAAGATGAACCAGACTAACAGTTCAACAGCTTGACATCTTGGACAATATTAGTATCCTAAAGCACTTAGCAATTTTTCTTAGTTAAATGCTCCCTATCATCAAATTGCTCTTAAACCATCTATCTCACTGACTGGCTTGCTTACACCACAGCACGAGAACAAATCCTTGTTTTGCAGCTGACAATCAATTGCTTTTTGACCAAGTTAACCTTACTTCAATGCAACTGTGTGTACTTATACCTGTACCACTGGCTCTTGCCTCTACAGCTGTCAAAAAATGATTATTACAAAATCTATGCTTTTCAAAAAATAAAAATGTAAACACTAACAGAATTTGTTTGCTTTCTGACCATAAACTAGAGGAGGAAGGATCCATTGTCTCAGAACTGTACGCAATAATATTCTAATAAAAGTTTGAACCACCGTTTGCTTACTTAATATGTCTCTGAAGCAAATAATAACCCTTTAACATCAGAAAAGGGAATAGCATGAATATTTTAAGACGTATTGTAAATCTCAGACTTAATTGTACAAAAAATTCAAGAAAATATAATGATTAAGTAAACAGTGTGTCCTGAATATGAGGCAGCAGCACAATGTTTGGAGAAACTAATTATAATTCAGGTCTTGCAAGTTATGTGTTAGTGGCTCCATGTTGCAATAGAGCTTCACCCACCACTTTGGAAATAATACTGTATCATTCCACATGAAGGCCATGTTTACACTTACTGGGTATCGACGCTGCTGCGATGTATGCAGCGGGGGTTGACAACTGCAGAGCACTCTCTGGTCAACTCCAGTACTCCACCGGAATGAAAAGAGTAAGGTATGTCGATGAGAGAGCATCTCCCATTGATGCAACGCAGTAAGTCAACCTAAGCTATGTCGACTCCAGCTACGTTACTCAGGTAGCTGGAGTAACGCTAACTTAGGCTGACTTACCCCGGTAGTGTAGACAAGGCCTAACATCCTCACTGCAGTAACACTAATTTAGAATGCAGTGTTTTATATCAATTCTATAGAATACCTGTGAGGGGGTGTCCGCCTCACACTCACCCTGAAGGGATTAATGGAGGCCAGATGAGCTAATTAACCCATTAGGCTGAAGGCTGAGAGGAAAGCCATAATTAGGGGAAGCTCACCTGTGTGGGAACAGGTGGGACTTCTATAAAGCCAGGGAGCTGATAGCAGAAAGGGGCTGCAGGGAGACAATATGCAGTCACTCCCTGGGAGAAGGGAGGTGTGACAGGGGACTAGAGAGACAAGTAGTCCACATAGTAGGGAGGAGAGGCCAGCAAACCCCAGATAGGGGAGAATGCAGGAGTGAGAAGCAGACCAGGGAGTAAGAAGCAAGGCTAGGGACTGAACAGGACTTATCTGCATGTGGTTGAGTCCCTGGGCTGGAACCCAGACTAGAGAGCTGGCCTGGGTTCCCCTATCTGCCACTGGGGAAGTGGCAATGGCAGGGCAGTGAACTGGAAGACTGTCGGGGTCACTGTGGGAGTGACAGAGACTGTGAAGGACTATATCCCGGAAGTGGGGAACGCTGAGTGAGCTGGCTGGAGAGCCAAGTCATGAAGAGGTCGCTGCGGTCCATGGAGACGGAGAGGGGCTGCAAACCAGAGAGATATGAAGTGATGGCGTAAAACCAGAGAAAGGGCCGTCAACCTCATAAGCTTATCCACAGAGCGGCCATGAATAGATGCCAGCCTAGCAGTGAGTAGAGCACCCTGTGACAATAGCATACTTAAAAAATATAAAAGGATGCATTCCCCTATGGTCATATGAAGAGTATAACAAGAAATTATGTCGGGAAGACCCTGCTGAGTAAACTCAAGGAGTCCTCTTAATGTCATGCTAAACAGCCATGTGAAATGTCTTAGGGCAGCCCCTGCCTGGAGTGCCCTCTTGCAGAAGGATTCAGCATGACAGGCATGCCTGCCTCAGTTTCCTATTTCAGAGTCCTTAGTAACTCCATGCAAGCTCTCTTGACACAATAAGACATTGTGCAAATGGCCCAAAACATAAAGTCTCAAACTCATATAGTTCATTTCTCACCCCAGTGCAAACAGCCATTAAGATCACCCAACACCTCGTGCCATGATGCCCCAGGTATCATACACTGGCACCTTCAACCACACCGAGACTCTGGCAATCCTCCTCTGTCCTGGTACCAGTAAAGCCACCCCAGCCCTTCCTACTGGAGTGTCACCCCACTCTTCCCAGTGGGAACCCCTATAGCCTCTCTTCTGGGAGTGCATCTTTACCAGGGGATCATCACTCACTCCCTTTGGCCCTCTCAAGGTTCTTCTGGGTCCAGCTCTTTGGCTGGGAGACATCAGCAGGTAAGCTCCTGTGCTGCTCTCCTACCTTCGGCTCTCTCTGGCTTACAGCCAGCAAGCATTTCCCTCTGCTGCTCCTCCTGCCTTCAGCTCTGGCTTAGGCACAACAGCCATCTAACCCTTCTTGCTGTTCTCCTGCCTTCAGCTTTGTCCCAGCTCCCAAACATACAGTCTCTGGCAGCTCTTACCTGCCCCAACTCTCACTTGGGCAGCTCTTATTCACCAGGTCTCTCCAACAAACTGGGGATGTTTCTGACCTTTTATAACCCCTAGGTCCTACTCTGCCTTCTTAATTGGCCAAATGGGAGAACCTGCTCTGGTACAGGGATGCTGGAGCTACTGCATTCACAGGGGCCAGCCACCCTGTGACAGAAGTCTTCAGAAAAAGAAATGTCTGACTATTTCATACATCTTTATTACCCTTCCTGTTTCCTCCACTTATCTAGCACTAGCCATTTCTGTCTTCTGATAGAATCTCAGTGCCTAAGGCAAAAATAATTTTTCTTCTGAAGCTCCTGTTATCTAAGGCCTGGTCTACACTAGGCTTTTATGTCGACTTTAGCGCCGTTATAT
>NW_020669798.1:0-1757 GCF_002925995.2 Terrapene triunguis | reverse complement strand
TTTTATATTTCTAGTTTTAGATACAAGAGTGGTACATTTATACAAATCAGATGATCATACTCAGTAGATTATAAGCTTTGTAATGATACCTTATAAGAGACCTTTTGCATGAAGCATATCCCAGTTACGTTACATTACATTCACTTATTACCGTATTTTCTCTAAAACTATCCCAGTTACATTATATTGACTTATTATCAAGTTTTTATAAAACCATACAGACTGCACAACGTCACAACTTTATTTTCCTAAGCGTACTAAATCTGATAAACAATGGACTCTCTCTCTTTGGGGTGAAATTCTCCTTTCCAGCACAAAGCTCAGATAATCAGGCTTCGTGTGGGGCTCTGTCCAGGAATTGTGGGGGCAAAGGCAAAATGGCTGCTTCTCCAATGTGTAGAATAAAATAACGGCACCTACCTGACGCAACAGATGGTAGGACCCGCAGAGTGGTGGACAACTGCAGAAGGAAGGAAGGGGTGGAGGAAGCACACACTGAATGCAAGGGTGGGCCCCTCTTTCTCCAGGCACTCTCCCACTGGCCAGCCAGAGGGAGATGGGATCTGACTGGCTCCTCGTTCCTCCTCTTCCCTCAGCCCTTCATTAATTTAAATCCTTGCCTGCGTCTTTTGGAACGTCTTGCTCCATTTTAGCCCCCCTTGCCTGTAGTTGTATTATAGGAGTTGTGTTTTTAGGATGCTGTGGGAATGACTGATTATCTGTTTTGGGGGTCAGGAAGGATTTTTTTCCATTGAGGCCACATTGGCTGAAACCTGGTGGTATTTTTTCACCTTCCTCACTGCATCATGCAGGCTCAGTAGGAATAGGGTTGAGAAATTGCTAATGTTAATCTGTAAGAACATTTAGTTCATTGCAACTTGCGGCCTGTGACCAATGCAGATAAAAAGCCAAAAGAGCCAGTGCCCCGAAGAGACCTGGGATTTTGCTGGTAGAGCTCATGCCTATGGGAAAACAGAGACCTGAAGTTTTCACAGACAGAGGTCCCTCTTTGGTACCTTCTGTCCCCTTCGCAGTGGGAGGGTGAAAGGATTCAGAAGAGTGAGCCGAATCCTAGGGATAGCCTGAGGAGTTATGGTTTATATGGTGGGAGCCTTTAACACCTGCATGGGACCTATTTAAATACCTACTATGTGGGAAATGGGGCAGGTGGGACCCCTCCCATGTGTTAAATTAATAATATTGCAGCCTGCTGCTTAAATCCATCTTTCTGCCCCCATTCACTTGTGTGTCCTAATCAACAGTTGCTATCTCTCCTTATCTGCTAGGGTGGTTGCATCAGGACTGGCTCATGGGCAGCCTGTGGGCATGGAGCAAGAAGCTCCATGTCGGGGCTGAAAGCCAGAGATCAATTCAGGGCCAGGGCAGGTCAAAACCGAAAGTCAGAGTCCATTACCAAATTGAAAGCATGAGGCAAGAATCGGGGCAGGGCCAGGCTATGGTCTTTCACTGGCATCAGCAGTGGTCTTAAGCTGCAGACAGTAATTCAGGATCAGGGTCAGGAGCTGAGCCTGGGTCAAGAGCCAGGAGTCTGGGATCAAAGCAAGTTGCAGCCAGTAGTGTCTAAGGCTGAAGCACATCAGAAATCTGTGTTGCTCAGACAACACCTAGAAATGGCTTTCTGGTTTATATGGGGAGTGCCAGCCAATCAGGGAAACATAGAGGGCTAGTGCTCAGACTTTTAAGGGTGCGACTTCATACGGCTTAGCCCCTCAGTTCTTCTTGCTAACATCCCTGAC
>NW_020669797.1:0-1166 GCF_002925995.2 Terrapene triunguis | reverse complement strand
ACTAATTTCCTATTGATGGGCTGTCACTTCTCTCTGGCATAGAAGACTCTGGTTGTCTCCAAATGGCTTTTAAACTTCCTTGCTCTAACTTCTAGTTGGACAACGGACGTTTGTTTGGAGCCATTCAATCCAATGAGCCTTTCTTGGCCTGCCAAGCTAGACAAGTGTTTGCCAAAGTGACACATCTGTCAGGATCACTTTTTTTCGTGGCCAATTTCGCCCTTTTCCAGGAATGTCCATTTACCCGAATAAATCGAGTCCAACCAAGGACTGAGACTGATGATGTACATGGCTACTGAGGGCCAGGGCAAAGCCATAAACGCCATTCAGGTTCTCAAAATAGGGCTAAAGTGGTTCATTCGTACTGACCATCATCTTGGTCACTGTCAGGGCTTGAACCTGGGACTTTCAAAGCCCAGAGTGTGCACCCCTGCACCTTGAGCTAAAGGACGAAGCACCCGTGCTGGTATCAGCAACAGACTCCTAGCCTCGGTGGATCAGGCCTAGGGGAAGATGCCTGAATGGCGGGTTGTGCAGAGTTTTGGGCTAGGGTTGATTTCCCCCTCTGGGTTGGCCGTTGGATGCCAGGTGTTGTTTGTAATGGCGTGGGGTGGTGAACGCTCGTTCCTGTGGCCCAGAGGTCTCTGGTCCCTCTCCTGGTGCTGCATTGAGCAGCTGGCATGGCTGTGTCATCGTGGCCCATTCAGGGTTCTACACGGGGGCGTGCGCAGAACGCTGACGCCACTTGGCAGTGTGTTGGTTTTTTTAGATGAGTTTTTGATAAGGCATTTATAGGTTTTAATTTAAGGGGGAGAGGCGAAAGGAAGCCATCTCCCAGGCAGGCGGGAGTGTGTGGTAGGGTTACCATACGTCCGGATTTTCCCGGACATCTCCGGCTTTTTGGTCCTCAAATCCCCGTCCAGGGGGAATTGCCAAAAAGCTGAACATGTCCGGGGAAAATACTAGTCCCCTGCTTACCTTAGAGCGGCTCCGGCAGGCTGCGAGCCGCAGGCGGATTCCCCCGCGGCAGCGGCTGCTGCTGCTCCCCCCAGACACCTCAGCTCTGTGTAGCTAAAGAGCCAAGCTGCCCGAGTGCTACCGGCTTCACGGTTTGCCGGGCAGCCCCCAGACCTCCAGACCCTGCGCCCCCAGCCGGGCACTTCCCC
>NW_020669796.1:0-1028 GCF_002925995.2 Terrapene triunguis | reverse complement strand
CCTCTGTACATTATGGCAGAAATCGTGGCAGTGCTGCAGCCCCTCACTTCTACATGCCACTATCATTCCCAGTAGCAAGCCCTATTGCCAAGCTTGTAATGGGGTATTTAAAAAGACAGCCTTATAGTTGTCTTTTATAGTGTTTGCACCACAAGAATTCTCCCCAAGCCCCCAAACCAGGAATTGTAATGCCCCATACTGTGACCTTTATATTGGGTAAAAAGACAGCTATAATGAGGGTGAGAATCTCACCCATAAATCCAGTTGATCCATGTCTATCAGTTAATCATACTATAAAGGACACAAGCTAGATATATTTGATGTGTTATATAGTATGGATTAAAATGTATGATCATATTAAACATATTTTAAGAACATGTGATTTTAATAGGCTTTATACCATCACTAGTTACGTTTAATAATGTTTTAAAACATACTGCACTATATAGTTCAGGGGTCAGCAACATTTGGCACGCGGCTCACCAGGGTAAGCACCCTGACAGGCCGGGCCAGTTTATTTACCTGCTGATGCGGCAGGTTTGGCCGATCACGGCCCCCACTGGCCGCGGTTCACTGTCCCGGGCCAATGGGGGAGGCGGGAAGGCGCAGCCAGCACATCCCTCACCCGCGCCGCTTCTCGCCGCCCCCATTGGCCCGGGATGGCGAACCGCGTCCAGTGGGGGCCGCGATCAGGCGAACCTGCCGCGTCAGCAGGTAAATAAACTGGCCTGGCCCGTCAGGGTGCTTACCCTGGCGAGCCCTGTGCCAAACGTTGCCGACCCCTGGTTTATATAAAACCCTTGGTTTTGTTACCTTTCTGTCTTATGTACTAATATGGTTACAAATTTAAAGTACAAAAGAAGACAATATACAAAGACTATTACTGAAACAGAAGTATGTGGCATAGTTCAATAGTAATCCTATTAAGTAATTCTATTTGCTGAAGTAGTACAAGGCAAGGCAAGGCAAGAACACTGTCATTTTTTTTAATACACATATCAAACAGTTATATAATAATTTAAATGCTG
>NW_020669795.1:0-3173 GCF_002925995.2 Terrapene triunguis | reverse complement strand
TCCCGGGCCAATGGGGGCGGCGGGAAGCCGCGGCCAGCACATCCCTCAGCCTGCGCCGCTTCCCGCTGCCCCCATTGGCCCGGGACGGCGAACCGCAGCGAGTGGGGGCCGCGATTGGCCGAACCTGCCGCGTCAGCAGGTAAATAAACTGGCCCAGCCCGCCAGGGTGCTTACCCTGGCGAGCTGCGTGCCGAACGTTGCCGACCCCTGCTCTATGTCATTATCTAAACCATTGATGAAGATATTGAACAGAACTGGACCTAGAACTGATCCCTGTGGGATCCCTGTGGGCCCTTCCAGCTTGACTGTGAACAGTGGTGAAAGTAATATAAACATCTTACCGGTACAGAGGGCTGGTTCTGGGCCAGCAGAAGGGGCGGGGCCTCGGATGGAAGGGGCAGGGCTGGGGGTCAGCCCTTTTAAATTTCCGGGCCCCAGGGAAGCTGCCCCTTTTGTCCCCACGCTGTCAGTGGCCTGGGGGGAGGGGGGTAAAGGGGAAGCGATGTTAAAGCTGTGTATGGGCCGGTACCGGCAGCCACTTCTTACCGGTATGCCGTACCAGCCCGTACCGGCCCACTTTCACCTCTGACTGTGAACCACTAATAACTACTCTCTGGGAACGCTTTTCCAACCAGTTATTCATCCACTTTATAGTAGCTCCACCTAGGTAGATTCAGCTCTTCCATATCACCCATAGTATATGAGTCAATAATGTTTAACATAAACTACTTTAAAACTAACCAAACAATTAAAAAAAAGCAAAACTCACCCAGTTTCACATTTTGATGCAAAGGTGGCTGGCCCTAGATTCTCCATCTTCCACACGTGTTCTCTCCTCCACCACAGCTCATGAAACTCAGACTTGAGTCTCATGAGTCCAGGAGGATGCAAACCAGTTTAACTGCACGTCTCTTGTTTGGAGCCGGGAGTGCATATATTTGTGAATGTGATATAATAATGGACGTGTGTGTAAAGGCATGTAAATTGCAAAGGAGTGACTGAATAATTTATATGTTATTTCCTTTAACTAATAGCTCCGATTACATTCCCAGCAGTGCTTTTAGAATTGTCTGCTACTGAATAAGAATTCATTTCCGTTTGGCCGCCATGCATACCTCCGCCACACCTGGTTATGACGCTATTAACATCACGACAAAGATAAATTACCTATTCTTGAATCTCTTGGCTTCGAATCTGAATTTTCAAATGTTAATAAAAGACTTTATTCAATGTTCAGCTCAGATCCCTGGGGTGCTATTTCTATTATTATCAGTAGATCATATCATTTAAGATAAACTCATGTGCAATTTCGAGGTCTGGATTTTCAGTAAACAAATCACTGCCCCAAATCTGAAGTGTAGTATATGGTTGCTGAACTCTGACATCCTTTCTGTGTTTTCACCCTTCACCCAAATGTTGAGAATGCTTTCTGCAAACAGCACTATGCAATGGTATTCTGCAAGGCACTGAGTAATTTCCTGCATTACTATATAAACTTTCACCCTGAAAACCTTAGAGATAGTTCACATTACTATTTCATGATGAAAACGGTATTATTTTTAAAAATGCATGAGAAGCAAAAACTTGTGATGGAAAAGGTCAAAAGATTCAAAGATGTTTGGTTCCATTAAGCACCCCCAATTTATCTGAAAGATCAGAACCTCCTGGAAATGCCATACTGGGCTACAGAAAGTCACCAGAATAATATTATATTCCGTTATAGAGCACCTTTTATCCCACTGGATCCCAAAGCATCTTACAAACATATACAAACTACATATGTAAGGATCATTTCCTCCACCATTGGGATGAAGCCACTGCTGGCTTGGATCTTGACAACTGTTGGGGAGCATACATCACTACTACACAACTGAAAGAACAGGGTGGATATAAGCAGGCAGAATGCAGCTGGGATGAAATGCATGCAAGGACTAACAACCCCACTGTTATGAAAAGAGCCCTGGGATGTTAAATGGTCAATGGTCAGCGCGACAGACATTGCAATCCCATGCAATATCTTTGGGGACCATATTGTATTAAAGTTATGAAAGGTTACTGTAGCTAAAAATAGCAGATGTGATTAAGGTGTGTCACGAGACTAAACAATTCTAGAGAAGTAGCACCCCCTGGAGTGGTTTGCATATACTGGTTCAAGCTGAGATGTCCAGAGACTAGAAAACAAAGAAAGCGTTTTTGATATAAAAGGATGAGCTTGGACTGACTTGCCTTCTTTCTGATCCAGCAAACAGACAGGACCAGCTGTCCAAAGGGGGCCCCAACCCTTGCGGAAGTGTTGGAAAGACTTTGGCCTACTAGGACCCTATAAGGCTGATGGGTGACTCCTGGTGCGTTTAGTGTGTGTTTAAATCTGTTTATACCTTTTCTCTGTAACATTTTTGCCTTAAGGATAAATGTGCTTACGTAGAAAGAACTGTTGGGTAACTTGTAATTATAAGCACACCACTGGTCATGGCCCTGGGAGACAAAGCACAGCAGAGGTGCTGGTCATTAGGCAGATTGCCTTGCTGGGGATATCACAGTATAAGGCAGGGAGCTGTGCAGCCTTAAAAAAAACCCTGCTCAGGAGGGAGTACGCAAGGGTCCCTCCCAAGACATAGGTGATGGCTGGAGACCTGAGACCTGAGTGGACACTCCTAGAGTGGACCACGGAAGGGGGATGCAGGTGCAATTATCTTGAAACTGTGACAGTCAGGGCCACAGTTTAACATCTCATTGAAAAACAGTGGGCCAGACTCTCTGCTGCTGTAAATAACTGAACTCAACTGGAGTCATTGGCGCTGCATCCATTTATACCTGCAGAGAATTTGGCCCAGTAGCTCTAGACTAGTGTCACGTTGTGCCCTTGGTCCAGTATTGGCAGAGACGTATGAGTGCCCCATTGCATGACCAACATTACTTCATGCAGGAGCTGGGTGTTCCTTGGAGACCTGCCCAAATACTGATCAACCCTAATCCTATTTAGTTATAAGAGTTTTCAGAATAACAACATAAGATGCTCTAGCTGCAGGACAGTTGGCTTTTACACTAAATATCAGATAAACAACAGTTCCCAGGCAATTCCACCCGGACCAGGACAGCACAAGGACATGCTCTAGTCCTGCTCTGTCATGTAGTCAGCCTTTGGAGGGGTATGGTATGTAGTCACCCATGAA
>NW_020669794.1:0-3767 GCF_002925995.2 Terrapene triunguis | reverse complement strand
ATCAGATGTGGTTAATCTGAAGAATAGATTTTGCAAGATTTATTTTTCTTCTGATTTAAAAGAAAAACCTGTAAGGTTAACAAGTTAATAGTACAGCCATTAACACTTAAATCTTTCTAAAACCCAGATCCATAGTAGGGGATGAATGAGGTCTGGTTATTGTGTGTTTAGTTACCTTTTTCATGCTCGGGTTAAACTAACCCTGCTTTGTGTGCCAAATCTGGGATTTGAGCAGTTCCAGATTTTTGCAGCTATGCAACTCAAGTGTAGTGAAGAACTGTTTAAATGGGTCTCTGTTTGTAGAGATACTTCTCCCCTCTTTCCCATTTGCACACTTATACTCCTGACACACTGTCCATTTTCACGCTAATCCCACTGTACATTTCACTTATCTTAAAAGGCGTGTACTGGAACTGCTGTCTAATGTCAGTGCCGGGTTCTTTTTAAATTGATCACTGCAGTCCTCAATAACAAACGGAAACCTCTTTGTTATTAGTACAGGTTACAGGAGCGCTGCGTCCAATGATTTTTAAAAAGCACTTAATTATTCACTGTGGAAAAGGATTTTCTGATTTCATTTACGTTTCTGTGATAAATCACTTTTAAATTAGAACCTTTTTTTTGTCTCTACATGAAGATAGGATCTGTAAGGCTTCCTGAGTGTGTCACTGGGGCGTTGGAGCATAATTGTCATACTGTAGGGTTGCAAATGAATGTACAAAATGTGTGCTTTATGGTCACTTGTTGACCACCATTGCATGTTCAGACTGAGCAGTTATACGCTGCAATGCATTCTGGTAGAGGTTTGTGTGTGCACAGTCATGGTAAAAGGGCAGACACAGTTGTGTACCTAGTCTGTATGGAAGCTGGGTCCTTGCCGTTCAAATTACAGCTGCTGAAAACTCAACTCTGCTTTTTATCCACTGAGCAGGAAGGAACAGCAAAACTGACAGCAGAGTCAGTTTGCTTCTTACAGACTGTTGGGTGTCTCAGTGCTGACTGGGAGGGTCCGTCCATAGGGGAGAAAGGGCAGTTTGTTCCCTCTTCTTTCAAATCCTTGTCCTCTCTTTTAAGATATGCACAGAACAAACCTAAATTTCAGTATACCCTTATTGTATACCTTATCTTACCTCATTGTACACCCCTCTCCTATTGCCCACCCCTCCCACAAATGCCTACCATGAGGTGGCCAATTTCTCCTTCCCTCCCCCTCCCCCCTGAAATCTGGGTGGGCTCCTAAATCCATATTTAAGCCCTTAAATATTAGTAGCCTGATTTTCAAAGGGGCTGAGCACATGCAGCTCCTGTTGCCAATTGCCCACAAATCCCTTTAAAGGATGAAGCCATTTATATTAAGGTGCCTAAATATGGATTTAGGAGCCTACCTCTTTTCATCTGGGTTTGAAAACTGTGGCTGTGGTCAGCAAGGTGAATCTAGGCTGTCCTTCCCTTTTAGGTGCAAATAAGTTTCCTTCATTAAAAATCCAGTCAGCGAGTTGTTGTTGTGATGAGGAATATTGTACCTCTTGGTTTCTGGTTTTAATCATGCCCAGGTGGAGTTAGTTCAAGCAAAACTGGACCCCTTTTTTAAAATTGTTAGCTTCGGCCTCCTGGTTATAAAGCACCAGTTTCAATGCAGGGCCGGCTCCAGGCACCAGCTAAGGAAACAAGTGCTTGGGGCGGCAAATAGAAAGGGGTGGCACGTCCGGGTCTTTGATGGGAATTCGGTGGCGGGTCCCTCAGTCCCTCTCTTCCTCTTTGAGCTGCCGCCGATGTGCTGCCGAAGAGGAAGAGAGGGAGTGAAGGACCCGCCGCCGAACTTCCGCTGAAGAGTAGAGTGGCGCGATTGAGCTGCCACCGAAGAGCCGCTGATCGGCTTTTTTTTTTTTGGCGCTTGGGGCGGCAGAAACCCTGGAGCCGGCCCTGTTTCAATGTAGAATGACCCTCTCACCTTCCTTTTACAGTGGTGATAGGTAAATAGCAGGGTCCCCCCAACAATCTGTACTGGGACCTGTGCTGTTCAACATATTCATAAATGATCAGGAAAAGGGAACACACAGTAAGGTGGCAAAGTTTGTACAGAATACTAACTGACTCACAATAGTTAAGTCCAAAGCAGACTGCGGAGAGTTACAAAGGGATCTCACAAAACTGGGTGACTGGCCAACAAAATGGCATATGAAATTCAGTGTTGATAAATGCAAAGTAAAGCACATTTGAAAAAAAATAATTCCAGCTATACATAGGGAATGATGGGATTTACAACCCAAGAAAGAGATATTTGTTAATGGAACAACAGGAACAGCTGCAGCTTCAGATGAGGGATCCCTGGATGTTTCATAAGGGCCCCTGGGAATCATCTTCATTCTGTTGGTTGCGCTGCTGCATGTACCACATGCGGTAAGCAAGGGATGGCTCAGCTTCACTTTTGCCAGTGTGCCTACAGCTGTAACTATAAAACCTCTTTGTCTAAGCTCAATAGTGAGCTTTTCAGATAGCCTGATCCCTGACTTTTTTCTCCCCTCAGAGATGCACTTGTTAAACTTTCCCTCTCTCACAAATTCTACAGTTTGAAGATCACAGTGCAATCTTTCACCACTCCTTTCCATAGGGATGAAAGCTATGATAGTGTGCGCATTCAGGCTGGGCCAGTGGTCAAGGAACAGGATCCAAACCTTGCCCACAAAGAAGGTTTCTTCTCTGTTTGGAAGTACAACCCCTTTATGTAGACCTGTTGCAGAGTCATAAGCCAGACTGTTCTTCTGGTCCTGATGTGTAGAGTGAGGAGGATAGGAGAGTAATAATTGGTTTTAATTCTCAAGACTATCATGCCCAGCGCCTCTTTGGCTTTTCATACCATAGCAATAGAATCACTCCAGGCGATCTTTCACTTTGCAGATCTGAAAAACAGAACGTGGTCACTGATGAAAAGTGATGTACGTGTTTTGAGGTTAGAATGGACCCTATGAAGTCATGCATCTAGCGAGTTGATTGATTAATAGAGTTACCATTTTATGTTGAAGGGCAGACAAGAGAATAGAGGTCCCTCTGAAGGGACATCTCATTACAGGATAACCATACTTAATTTGGTATATGTTTGGATGTACCTTCTGTGAAGTAGTATATCCCACACTGTTTTTTTGTGTATCTTGACAGTGACTGTAAACTTTTAAGACATTCTTTACCAGCAATTACCACACAGTAATACTCCCCTGACTAAGCACTGGGAGATAGCACTGCGGGGTATCAGAAGTACTACTGTAACTGTTGACTCTTGACTGGTGACTATAGTATTGGCTTGGGATTGCTTACTTTCAGAGTTGCATCTTCACCTCCAATAGTGCAATGATGATTTCTTCAGTCAAGTAACAGCTACTCTCACAGATACCTTTTGAGTTATGGATAAGGCTTTTTAATTGCAAGTTCTTTTCTGTCACTCAGTGCTATGAAAAGTGTTTATGAAATTGTGGAATAGTGTAAGGTATTCCTAGGGTTACCATATTTAAAAAATAAAAAAAGAGGACACTCCACGGGGCCCTGGCCCCGCCCCTTTCCCACCCCGGCCCCGCCCCTTCCCCAAAGTACCCGCCCTAACTCCGCCCCCTCCCCTGAGCGCCCCGCATTCCCCCTCCTCCCTCCCAGCCACGCGAAAAGGGCTGCCCGAGCGCTACCGGCTTCACGGTTTGCCGGGCAGCCCCCAGACCCTGCGCCCCCGGCCGGCGCTTCCCCAGCGCAGCTGGAGCCCGGGAGGGGAAGCGCCCAGCTGG
>NW_020669793.1:0-1167 GCF_002925995.2 Terrapene triunguis | reverse complement strand
AAAGCTTTGTAGTATATAATACCATAATACCACAGATAGCTTTTGAATAGCAGTAATGCAATTGTAACTCTGATTATTTTACCATTGAATTACTATTTCACTGATTTTAATAAAAAGTCTTTACGGCTCTATCCGTCGCAGTCTGAGCTTCCTGTCATACCCCCGAGGGGCCTTTGTAAATTCTGTGGAGCAGGGCCGGCTTTAGGCCCCACGCCTAAGAGGGCCCCGCGCCCAAGCCCCGGTACGGCGTACTGGCAAGAGCCGGTGCGCCGTACTGGGGTGGCCCGGCTTCCCCAGGGGGCAATTTAAAGGGCCTGGGGCTCCCAGCAGGGGCTGGAGTCCCAGGCCCTTTAAATTGCCACCAGAGCCCCACTGCTGGAGCTCTGGGGTAGGACTGCGGGGCTCTGGGGGCTATTTAAAAAGTCCAGGGCTCCCACTGCCTCTACTGCCCCGGCCCTTTAAATAGCCGCCAGAACCCCGCCACTTCCCCAGGGCTCCCTCAGCTATTTAAAGGGCCAGGGCGGTAGAAGCTGGAGCCCTGGGATAGTGGGGAGCTCGGGGGCTATTTAAAGGGCCGGGGCTCCAGCTGCCTCTGCTGCACCCTCTGCCCGGACCAGCCCCGCACCCCCTGCCCTGCCCGCAGCCAGTCCCTGTCTCCAGCCAGCCCCTGCTGCACCCCCTGCCCTGCCTCCAGCCTGGCACCCCCTGCCCTGCCTCCAGCCAGCCCTGCACCCCCTACCCTGTTTCCAGCCAACCCCTGCCGCACCCCCCGCCTGAAGCCAGCCAGTACCACACTCGTCTGTCTCCAGCCCTGCCAACCCCTGCTGCACCCCCCTGTGGCCCTGCCTGAAGCCAGCCAGCCCGCCCCACACACCCGTCTTCAGCCAGCCCCACACCCCTTGCCCTGCCTGCAACCAGGCCCTACCTCCAGTCAGCCCCTGCCCTGCCTCCAGCCAGCCCCATGTCCACTGGTGCCCTGCAGTTCCCAGGGAAGTAACCTGCTTCAATGAGGGGGGCAGGGAGCAGCTGGGACCCACACATGTGCACACCCTAGGGTGACCAGACAGCAAGTGTGAAAAATCGGGACGGCGGTAATAGGATCCTATATAAGAAAAAGACCCAAAAATCTGGACTGTCCCTATAAAATTGGGACATCTGGTCACCCTA
>NW_020669792.1:0-1395 GCF_002925995.2 Terrapene triunguis | reverse complement strand
GACATCCAAAATATTTAAATAAGTGGTATTCTATTGTTTAACAGTGCAATTAATCACACAATTAATCATGGTTAATCGCAATTAATTTTTCAATCACTTGACAGCCCTAATTATAATAAAATGACTTTCATGTGTTTTACATAGTTGACAAACCAATCAGGTTTACACCGGAAATCTAATCAGATACCATTCCACATTGACCATTTTTAGCAAGGAACTATCTAAAAACATTGTTAGAAAGCTCCTAGGCAAATATCTGTGAGTTTTTTATTAAAAAGAATTAGGCAAAAATCAAGTGTCTCAAGAATTATACATGCACAAAGCAGCAACAAATTCTGATATTTCCTACAATGTGATATATTTCTTTCCAAATGTCATCTGCATATGGACTCCTTGACATTCTATATGGAATTTAGGGCCCTTGTTTCATGACATTAACTGACTAATGCAGTTTCTTGAAAGAGTGAAATTGAATTTCCTCTTAGGACATGTTCCGGACACCCTTGAATTGTTCTAACAGAATGCTTAAGTCCTTCCCCAGTGGTCCCCTTCCCCCATACACTGTATGTTTGGACTGTACTGCAAATCAATTACAACCAATAAAAAACAACGTTACATAAAGTATACTATAAGCCATTAGCTCCTCATTAGCCGCTCAGCATTTTAGCTTCTTAATCACCGTAAAACACTCTGATAAGTGTCATGAGAGTCAGCTTGGTGGGAGTCAGTAGACCTGGGTTCTGTGCTGTGCCACTGACCCAGTGTGTGTGTGTCTTTGAGCAAATCAATTCACACTCTGTGCTTCAGTTTTCCAATCTGCAAAATGGGGATAATGACACTTACCCCTCCCACACTGTAAAGTACTTTTGAAATCTATAGATGGGAAAGCAGACGGAACCTTGTTTTTAAAGGTCTCCTCCTCCAAAAGTATCATACACAGCAAACTAAATTAAATTCAGTTTATCTACCGCAAAAGAATGAAGGGTTAAGTTGGCCCTACTGGGATTTGAATTTGTTGCTCTTGAACAGGGGTGGTCTCATGAGCCACATGCAGCTCTTCCCCATTCTCCACCTACCAAACTGGAGGGACAGGCTCGGGACCTCTGTCTTGCAGCGGGTGGTGGGGTAGAGAATTCTGCCTAGCAGGGAAGGGGTGTCTCGAGGTTTCAGCCCTGCGGGGTGCACCTGCCAGGTCTCAGGGCTTCAGCAGGAGTGGGCCTGAATCCCCGAGCCCCATCAGGTGCCTCCCAAGGGGCTGATGCCCCAAGCCCCAGCCCCCAGCAGGTGTGCCCAAGCTCTCAAACTTCTGAAGATTGTCGGCCCTGGTTTTTATATGCAGAAAATCAGCTATTGTGGCACAGGTGGGCTGTGGAGTTTTTATAGCATGTTGGGGGG
>NW_020669791.1:0-2645 GCF_002925995.2 Terrapene triunguis | reverse complement strand
CAAAAAGTCAGAGACATTAGCAGTATTGCCAATCTCAACATCTGAATGAAGCACCCCAAATCGTGAGAATGGTTTAAAAAAATCTGAGATTTAAAAACAAAATAAAACAAAAATCATTTGAGGTTCTTTTGTTTGCCTTCCAGTTTTTAAAGCCTGGAGGTCATGTTTTCATGCTTTTCTCTGCACCCATGAGGGCTAAAAATATTTGTCTTTAAATGAAAGCTCAGATTATCACATTCACAAGACTGCAGGAGCTGTGGTTTTAAGCATAACACTAATTATCATGAGATTCACGATAAAAATCATGAGAGTTGGCAACATTGATTCAGCCGAACCAACCATAAGTGACACCACAAAGCCTAAACAACAGCCTGCTACAACGGCAGAACCCCAGTATGACTTTAGGTGCCATTTCTGGTTTCAAATTAGCATTGCCTCAGTTACAAAGACCACAAATCAATCTTTACTCACACAGGGCTTTTTTACCTACAAATCACCTCGGACATGGGGGAGTTCTAAAATTTATCAGTAAGGAACCAGGGACTACAGAATTTGTGAGCCCTCAGCGACATGTCACCAGGCTTGTAGTGTAGAAAAGATAAACTACAGCTCAGAACTGTACTATCCTTGGTGGAAGAGTCACCTATGTTACATTTTGCATTATTAATTTGAACACTATCCTATGAAAAGTTCACATATATAGCCAAACAGTAGAAAGAAGAATTCTGTGCTAAACAACTTATCACCTCGGTTGTTTTACTAGCAGAATATCAAATAAGATTATTTAACAGAAGAGGGCTGACCAGAGTTCCTGTTCATTTCAATGAACTCTGAACATAAGGATAGTTAACTTTACATACGTAATGTCCTGTGGATAATGTCTATATGTCCTACAGCACACTTTGTCAACATTCTCACCTAAAAGGTTTTATCACCTCAGAAATTAAGATGCTTCACATCATTGTGTGCAAAAATCAATATTTTATTCAATTTACTCCTTACTGTGAGATCTTGGGGTAAATTTTCCATTTTAATTTGTTAAAGTTCCTCACTTTTGCAAAGTTGCCTGACTTACTTTTCTGATGTTTTATTCCTTTATTGTATTATAGTTGTCTGCATTTCATTGTTCTATTTGTGAAAATTCAATATGAAAAAATTAATTACCGGATACAGGAGGTGGATGTAGTGATCATTTTAAGAGGAGGATTAATGTACTACACTACAATGACCATTCCCTACATGTAATAAAAAAGCAAATAGATAGGCAATTGTGAGTTCTCTTTCTTTCCTCTCCATTTATTTTATTTAGGAACAGTCGTACAGTAAAGCTGAAGCACAGAAGTTGTGAATTATAGACTCATAGATATAGGGAAGAGAGAAAGAACAGAAGAAGTCGGGAGTGCATTATAAATATCAAAATTGGGAACCTTTAATTTAAGATCATAGAAAACTTATAGAGTTTCAATAACATCAATCACATGAAATTAGCCCCCCTTCAAAAAATCCAAACCTATGGACAAAAAGGCACGTAGCTGAAATCCTTCAACTGAAATCTAACATGCATTAGAGCAAACTCCTAACACATATTGAACTCCTAAGCCACTAATTTGCCAAACATAACTATTAAAATGGAGTGAGCTCCTTCTGCTGGAGACCAGCTTCACAGTCCCTTGACTCCCTCCAATTCGCCTTTTTAAAATGTGCGCTCGCTCGTGCGCGCGCACACACACACACACTTGTTTTCTGGCTAGAAGTAAGGGACCACCACCATAAAACCCCTTATAGCAATCAAATGAATTAATTAACAATTTTCCACTCTTCATAGGGGAACTGCAGTGCTGCTTTCCTTGCAACACTGAATTCCTAACATGATATAGTACTGCATAAATATATAAATACAACTACATTAGAAGCAAAAGAAAGACCAATGACAAGGTAGGCCAGTTACTCAATGAAGGGGGGAATACAATAACAGAAAATATGGAAATGGCAGAGGTGCTTAATGACTTCTTTGTTTCGGTTTTCACCAAGAAGGTTGGTGGTGATTGGATGTCTAACATAGTGAATGACAATGAAAATGAGGCAGGATCAGAGGCTAAAATAGGGAAAGAACGAGTTAAAAATTAGTTAGATGTCTTTAAGTCACAAGGGCCTGATGAAATGCATCCTAGAATACTCAAGGAGCTGACTGAGGAGATATCTGAGCCATTAGCAATTATCTTTGAAAAGTCATGGAAGACAGGAGAGATTCCAGAAGACTGGAAAAGGGAAAATATAGTGCCCATCTATAAAAAGGGGAAAAAGGACAACCCGGGGAATTATAGACCACTCAGCTTAACTTCTGTGCCGGGAAAGATAATGGAGCAAATAATTAAGCAATCAATTTGCAAACATCTAGAAAATAAAAAGGCGATAACTAACAGTCAGCATGTATTTGTCAAGAACAAATAGTGTCAAACCAACCCGATCACTTTCTTTGACAGGGTAACAAGCCTTGTGGATAGGGGGGAAACTGTAGATGTAGTATATCTTGACTTTAGTAAGGCTTTTGATACTGTCTTGCATGACCTTATAATAAACAAACTAGGGAAATGCAAACTACATGGAGCTACTATAAGGTGGGTGCATAACTGGTTGGAAAACCA
>NW_020669790.1:0-1181 GCF_002925995.2 Terrapene triunguis | reverse complement strand
CGCCTCAGGCCTTTTATGGATCCCACCCACAGTAACCATCTTAGCAAGTCAGATCAGCAGTCCATCTAGCCCAGCATCCTGTCTCTGACCATGGCCAGTACCAGATACTTTAGAAAAGCAAGAGGAAAAAAAGGCTTTAAACCCGCTTTATTTTGGTTTACATTGCATCAGTAAATTTACAGCTGCAAGGTAAATCAACAGAACATGTTTTCAGCTGACAAGTGTGTCTATAAAATGGTTTGGATTGGTTTAATTAAATTGATTTTTAAACTGATTTTCTGCACTGCCTGAGGAGAAGTTGGCTATGCTGTGAAGCACGAGAGCTTATATACATTCCAAAACTTAACAAAAATATGTTTTGATTACATACCTATGTACATGTAAAGTTTGTGAGAGAGAGATGTTAAGAAGCCAAAATTTCTGTTGTATAACAGGTTGATGCTCAGTGTGGTATATGGAAAGGTATAGACAGAAGGCCCAATACTACAGACCTGTCTCACCATTCATTTCAGATTATATTGTATACGAAGGTTGCAGGCCCAGGCTCACATGTATTTATTTTTAAACAGGATGTTTTGTGAAGAAGCTCATTAGGTCTGAATTCCATGTAAACAAGGAAGAATTACTTTTTTTGCACAGCTAATGGCAGCCTCCTGAGAATTACTGACTGGCCTTAAATCAATAATACTCCACAGTGGCTCAAAATTTGTGTATTGAGATAGGGAGGGCAGTATGAGATCAAGAAAATAATTCTGATTGACCCCCAGGGAATACTGAGCACTTTCAGAGTATTTGTGCAATAAATTCCCACAGGTCAGTAACATAGGAACATTTACAGAGCACTAATTGCTTGTAACTAAGGCTAAACTTTAAATAATCGAAATCTGATCATAAACAGAACAGGAGTACTTGTGGCACCTTAGAGACTAACAAATTTATTAGAGCATAAGCTTTCGTGGGCTACAACCCACTTCTTCGGGTTGTAGCCCACGAAAGCTTATGCTCTAATAAATCTGTTAGTCTCTAAGGTGCCACAAGTACCCCTGTTCTTTTTGCGGATACAGATTAACACGGCTGCTACTCTGAAAATTGATCATAAACAGGATATTCATTGCAGAATTTCTTAGACTGCTGGTATCTAATATTTGGATAGCATTATTAGTGTACATGACACTGCACTA
>NW_020669789.1:0-1124 GCF_002925995.2 Terrapene triunguis | reverse complement strand
TAGCCCAGTCGCCTCTCTTCCCACAGAGGCAGATGCTTCAAAGGCAACGAACAGAAGAGGACAATTAGCCAGTGAGCCATGCTCTGTGGGCCACGCCCACCGTCTGGCAGTCTTGAGGTCTCGGGATGCCCAGCGCACTGGGCTGCGTCTCTGACCGTCTTGGCTAATAGCTGTTGGTGGAGCTATTCTCCACAAACTCGCTCATTTTTTTTGACCCCACTTACAGTTTGGCCTTCACCACATCAACTGGCAACGAGCTCCACAGGCCGACCGCGCGGTGCGGGAAGACGTGCGGCCTTTGGTTTGATTTAATGTTTGGTATTCATGTCCTCCGGTCACCCCGACGCGTGTGCTACGTGCAGGGGTAACTAACACGTCCTTAGTCACTTCACACCTTTTATAGAGCTCTGTCATCGCCCGCTTCGGCATGGCTCGTCCAAGCTTAAATGAGAACAGGGCCCCCTCCCACAATCAAAGGTGAGGACCCTAACCACTAGGCTGAAGGTTACATGATAGGCCTCAGTCTCCCTCCCACTCTCTCTTCAGCTGTTTGGTGGGGCATTTGCAGGTACCGAACAAGCTCAAAAGAAACAGTTTAGTCCCCAGAGGGGTTCCTGGCCGTGGCTGGCAAGTGGCGTTCGGTACCGAGGAGGGGTAGACGCTGGTTCAATTTCCTTCTCCCGATGAGACGGGATTTGAATAGGGCTCTGCATTGTTGCAAGTGTGAGCCCCAGTCAGGGCCGTAAGGGATAGTCGGAGCTGGGTTGCTCTTTGTAGCAGCTTGAGTCTGTGTCACTTTCATTAAAAAGCAGTTGGGCAAGGGATCTGGCATGAATCCCTCTGTAGTCCAGTGGCTTGGGTGCTTACCCAGCATGTGGATGATGCAGGTTCAACTCCTTCCTCGGTTTGCTGAGAAGGGACTTGAACAGCCATCTTCTGTCTCCAAAGTAAACATGCAACTGCTGGACTAAGAGGGGTTCTCATTGTGGCCTGGAAGCTGCATCCAATTTTTCTGCTGCAGTTGTTCCACTTTCATTACATATTCATTAGGTCGCAAACTTAGCAAGCAGCTGTGTATGGCCTAGTGGTTTGGGGTTGTGGTCAGCTTGTGGGAGGTTAGGGTT
>NW_020669788.1:0-2584 GCF_002925995.2 Terrapene triunguis | reverse complement strand
GAGCAGGAACTGCCTTACCGCCGACACCTGCAGCAAGGGTAAAGCATGTCCATTTGTCACAGCGCACACACACATGCCAGCCAGGGATGCCCCAGGACACTCCATCACACACCCGCAGCAGCAGACCTGGCAAGCCAGGTGTCATGTGTCTGCTCCAGCACAGCAGCACCCCCTCCCCCCACCACCACGACAGATGCGCTGGCCACAGTGCCAAGCCCCAGTGTGGGCCCTGCTGAGGGTCAGACAGGCATCAGAGCCAGGACTAAGGGCATGGGGATGGAAAAGCGCCGGCTGGGGCTGGCGGCTCTGGGGCAGTGTGCTCCCACTCTGGGAGAGGGGAGGGCTCCTCGTGGGCTATCGTACCTGGATGGCTGGACGCAGCTGATCCTCTGCCAGCCGGCGTGCTGTGGAGCGGGGGATTCCATTTGGGATGCTCACTCTCCTCATGGCAGAGATGTAGGCCGGGAAATCTGTCACAGCCACGCTCTCTGTGGGACTAATGTCTACAGACACCAGGCGCTCCACAAGATCTGGCTGGGGACACAAGCGAGTGCAGGGATCTCACTCCAGCAGGAACCCTGCTCAGGGCCACAAGGATCCCGAGGAATGGTCAGAAGCCCCCCAAACAGATGCATCCCCAAGAAAGGCTAGCTCTGGGGAGGAGCTTCTACCCAAGGGCCTTCCAGCCCCGACCTGCCTGCCACTCCCCAGCGAAGATCCCAGAGCACACAATAGAGCGGACAGCGAAGGCAAAACAGGGCATTCATATCCAGTTTTTGTTTCCATGGCAGGGAGCTGTCAGCTAGCCCTGAAATGCAGCTACCTCTGGGGTGGGACATGACACAGTAACTCTGACTGTGAGACTGCAGATTAATTCCCCGGATGAAATGGCAGGGAGTCACAGGAGACAGAACCCAGCAACCTGACTTATGACAGTGGGTGTTGGAAAATGTGAGGGACTCTTTAAGCCCACAGGCAATGAAGTCCTCATTGGAGAGAGAGCAGCTGTAGGTGCACAGCAGCCCTAGGACTATGCTGGGAGGTTGCTTCTATGAAGATGCAGAGAGAAGAGCCCCTGGTACCGAACTCCCATTCCATTTCCTGCGGCGCCATGTGCTACCTGGGCTCTGCCATGAGAAGTGGTCAGATGGTTCCCACTCAGTTGAGGTGTGAGAAGATCCCAGCTCCCCCTAAATGGATCCCTCCTTAAGGCAGGATCCATTAGCTCCATGCGAGTAGCACTCTGGGGCAGTCATACAGAGGGAGCCTGTCCCATTGCGCTGTGCTGACTGTGAGCTGAGTGCATAGGCCAGGCCAGTGCCAGGGCCCAGAGAAAGGAACAAACTCCACCTTGCCTTCGCTCAGCCCCGCCAAGACAGCACAGGCTGGGCTTATTCCTCACAGAACAGCGACTATGACACCCCCAGTGTGCCCTCCTGCACCCCTAGGGAAGGGCGTTTGTGCTCCTTGTCAGGCCCTATGGCAGAGGAACCCATGTGGTGCGGGATGGGCAAACAGCAGCAATTGCCCCAAACTCTGCATCCTGCTGGCTGTTCCCTGGCAGCCGCACATGCACGTACCCGCTGCAGCGCCAGTGTCATGGCGGTTTTGCCGCCCATGCTGTGGCCAACCAAGACGCACTTGGGGATGTGCAGCCGGCGCAGGAGGCGCTGCACGTCCAGGCTCATGGCCTCGTAGCTCATGGTGGGGCTGTGCGGGCTCTCGCCATGGTTCCGCGCGTCCACTGTCAGCACCTGGCAAGGAAGAAAAGCTGCTGCAAGCTGGGCAGGGTGGGCCTGGCACTCAGGCCCTTGGCTGCCCCCCGGCCCTGCCCCTGGCGCTCACCTTGCGGCCGCTCCGCTGCACCAGGGCCCGGGCGATGGCGCGGAAGTTGCCCTTGCTGCCCAGCAGGCCATGCAAGAAGACGAGTGGGGGCTGTGGCGCAGGCCCGTCGAACACTACGTAGGAGAGGGGCAGTGGCCTGCAAAACATGGGCACTGAACTGGGCTGGGGGCAGGACATGGGCAGGGACAGGACACTGCTGGACTGGAGGCAGGACATAGGCCAGGAGCAGGACACGGGCTGGGGGCAGGACACAGCTGGGCAGGCTGGACCAGGGACATAGGATTACCATATGTCCGGGTTTTCCCAGACATGACCTCTTTTTTGGTAGTCTGCTCTCAGTCTGGGCACATTTTTCAAAGAAGTAGTAGTATCTGGGATTTTTCCTTGTGGATCAGTTGCAGCTCAGAAAGAGTCGTCTCCATGCCCCGATTGGTCCCTCCCCCGCACCGCAGCTGCCGGATCCTGCCTGCCCCGGCCCAGACCGCTAGGTAAACGGCGCCACCAAGTGCCTCTCAGCTGGGCTGCCTGCCTGCCCCTCCACGACCTCAGAGCCCGGCTGGGAGGGTGACAGCGCCAGGCCCTGGCTCCCCACCCAGCAGAGGAAGAAAGAGACTCACAGGGAGGTGCTCACTGACAGGCTGGTGCCGCATCCCTGGCCTGCCCAGTAGCCCTGCCACCATGACAGGGAGCAGCACGCTGCTCAGCACCTGGAGAGTGAGGCCACAGGTCCCCCTCCAGC
>NW_020669787.1:0-1194 GCF_002925995.2 Terrapene triunguis | reverse complement strand
CAGGACAGGGCTGCAGAGGCATGTGAGAGGAGCCCACAGCTGCCTGCAGAGTCGGGCTCAGCTCCCCCAGCTTTCACGAGCACCAAACTCCCCCAGTAACAGCAGCTGAAGACCGCGGCTGGTCTATAAAGCACAAGCCAAAGTGTGTTCTACATTCTCTCTCTATTCTGTTCTTATCCCCATATAGACCAGAGTCCATAGCCATATAATGGCGCTCACTGCACCCAGGCCGGTGGGATCACTCCGGGGAGGAAGGTGGCCCCGTGCCATCACATCTCCGTGCGGCCATGGGCTCAGTGGCAAGCCCACACTGGGTTAATCCGGGTCAGGTCTTATGCCAACTGCACCCAGCTCCAAGCAAGCTTGCGCTGCCCCCCGGACAGCGACATGGTGCGGGTGTAGGAGCACTCCAGCAGCCCCAGCGCCGTCAGGATCTCCTGCACCTGGGCCCAGCACAGAGCAGAGAGAGTCACTGCCAGCCTCCTCCAAAACACAGCTCCAAGCAAGCAATCCCTCGCTGCTGTTCCACCCTTTCGGAGCAGCCCTCGAGCCCTGCTCCCCCCCGGGCCATGCCACCTCGCACCGCCCACTCACTCACCATCATGGCCTCCAGCACGGTCAGGTGCGGCAGCAGCATGTCGTCCTGCATGATGTAACAGGACATCTTGCGGAAGGTGCGCAGGTCCCGCAGCCGGCCGTTCACCAGGATCTGGCCCTTCATCCCCGTCTCCCTGCGGGCGACAGGCCGAGACGCAGAGCGCAGCGCTGGTGAGGCGGAGCGAGTGCAGATCCCCTCCTCCCACGGGCATAACCCACCCCCAGGAGCCTCCATCACAGTGCACTGCGTTCAGATCCCCACCGGGCTGGCCGGAGAGAGGCTCTCGGTCCCATGCACAGAGGTCAATCATTCGCCCTCACCCCGCCAGGGAGCTGCCTCACCTGTAACCAGCCAGGATGTTCATGAGCGTGGATTTCCCAGCGCCCGAGGGGCCCATTATCCCGATGAGCTCGCGCCGGCAGAATTTCCCGGACAGGCATTTCAGGAGGGTCTTGTACCCTGGAAGAGGGGAAGAAAGCAGGGTGAGCCCCTGTGCAGAGCCCAGAGAACTGTCTGGTGGCACGGGAGGGCTGGGGGGTCAGTGGCCATGATGCGAAGGGCCAGCCCCACATCTGTAACTCCTCTAGGGTGGAGGA
>NW_020669786.1:0-6176 GCF_002925995.2 Terrapene triunguis | reverse complement strand
AGCCAGGGCTTTGTCAAGCCTGACCTTAAAAACCTCTAAGGAAGGAGATTCCACCACCTCCCTAGGTAACCCATTCCAGTGCATCACCACCCTCCTATTGAAAAAGTTTTTCCTAATATCCAACCTAAACCTCCCCCATTGCAACTTGAGACCATTACTCCTTGTTCTGTCATCTGATACCACTGAGAACAGTCTAGATCCATCCTCTTTGGATCCCTCTTTCAGGTAGTTGAAAGCAGCTATCAAATCCCCCCTCATTCTTCTCTTCTGCAGACTAAACAATGCCAGTTCCCTCAGCCTTTCCTCATAAGTCATGTGCTCCAGCCCCCTAATCATTTTTGTTGCCCTCTGCTGGACTCTTTCCAATTTATCCACATCCTTCTTCTGGTATGTGGGGCCCAAAACTGGACACAGTACTCCAAATGAGGCCTCACCAATGTCAACTAGAGGGGAATGATCATGTCCCCCCTACTTATACATATCAAAATGCCATTAGCCTTCTTGGCAATGAGAGCACACTGTTGACTTATATTCGACTTCTCATCCACTGTAACCCCTAGGTCCTTTTCTGCAGAACTGCTGCTAGCCATTTGGTCCCTAGTCTATAGCTGTGCATGGGATTCTTCCATCCTAAGTGCAGGACTCTGCACTTGTCCTTGTTGAACCTCATCAGATTTCTTTTGGCCCAATCCTCTAATTTGTCTAGGTCCCTCTGTATCCTATTTCTACCCTCCAGCGTATCTACCACTCCTTCCAGTTTAGTGTCATCTGCAAACTTGCTGAGGGTGCAGTCCACGTCATCCTCCAGATCATTAATGAAGATATTGAACAAAACCAGCCCCAGGACTGACCCTTGGGGCACTCTGCTTGAAACCAGACATGGAGCTGTTGATCACTACCCGTTGAGCCTGACAATCTAGCCAGCTTTCTATCCATCTGATAGTCCACCTATAGAAACCTTGAGGGGTTTCACTGCTGTGGGTAAAGAATATTGGATCTCCTGAGATGTTGCATTCCAGAGGCAGACAGACAGACTACACAGACAAATCAGTGAGTAGGTAGATAAATAGACTAAGAAAACAGAAAGAGAAAATCCCATGTCAGAATGATTTTACCATACTTATGGCCCACACTTGACAGGCAGGTCAGTTGATTCATATTCGTATTCCCCTTTAATCTTTGTTATCCTTTCAATTTCAAAGGACCAGATTCTGCCCTGATATCTAGGGGTGGGTCTATAGAGTCCCAGACTTCTGCCTGTATGCAACAGTCTGTCTACACAGAATAAGTTGCAGCATAGGGGACATGGTTGATCACTTATTTACTTTAATCACCCATCTCTCACACTGTCTTTATTTGCAAGGCAGCAGTGAGACAACTGAGAACAGTTGGTGCATGTTACCGGTAGTTTCTATTTTTGCAGTGTGTGTGTGTGTGAGGGGGTGGTGAGGATAGGGGCAGGGCATTCTCTGGAGAAGGTATTCAGTTTTGGAAAACACTGTTCACAAAATCTGCCTGTGTTAATAGTCAGATTTTAGTCCAAGGTCCATTGCTTTGCTTTGGCATTTGTCTAATGAGCTGATCAAGGGGAAATGGTTTAATTTCTTTCTGGGAGACATATGGGGATAAACATAGATTTGTTTTTGGACAGAATGTTGTCTTCATTCTCATTTCCACTAAAATTTAATGTCAAAATAGCCCCTCCCTTCCATAGAGGCAGCTTAGATTAGCTTCTGTATAGACAGCCTGACAGGCTGCTGAGTCCCACTGGGTCAGATTTTCAAAGGAGCTTCAGTGATCTAGGAACAAAAGACCCATTAATTTTCAATCACATCCCTCTTTTTATAATTATGTCACTGTGCTAGAGAGTGTTTGCTGGGCACATTCATTTCTTCTTCTTCTTCTTGAAAAATCCTTGTGTTTTTAATAGGGATGAATCCAATACACTACCACAGATATTAAATAGTGTTTCCAACAAAATACTCAGCAACAACAACAAAAAAACCCGGCAGACAATAATGGACACTTTTTATAGAATTTGCCAATTCTCCAACTGGGGGTCAATCGGCCACAGTTCCTCTGGAGTCAGTGGGCCAAATTATAGAGATATTAAGGCACAGAGGGAAAGAGAGAGAGAAACATTATACCTTTGTGGCTAGAGCACTCAACCCAGATGCAAAGACCCAGTCCCCTGCTTCACTGCCCATAGAATTATTTATCCACAGTGGAACAGCTTCAACAGGCCAGTCTGAGGGAGTCCCACATCAGACTGTCCGTGGTCTCAGCTGAGCAGGATATACGTGAATCCCAGTGGGGCCTGATTCTTGGATTTAGGTGTATAAAGTGGCAGTTAGGTGTCTAAGTCCTTTGGTGTATCCAGCCACAAATTCCAACCAGCTTCTCTCTAAATTTAGTCCATTTAAAATATGCATTTTACAGGATGCAATAGGCCTCTCCTTACATTCATCCTACTGAGCAGATAATGTCCACAGGACTTTTCAATTTACTTTGATTATATCTGTTAATTTCATGTATTTTTTCCGTGTCTTACAGGTCAGACTTTTCGATGGAAATATCAATGTAAAATAAAATCACAGTGACCGAATTTATTTTCCTGGGACTTTCCAGTGACCCACAGATGTAGATTTTGGGAAACACAGTGATCATGCTGGTGATAAGAGCTGATTTTCAGCTTCACACCCCCATGTATTTCTTCCTCTTCTATCTATTCTTTGTTGATATCTGTTATTCCTCAGTCACGGTGCCTAAAATGCTGATAAACTTCCTGTCAGAGCACAAAACCATTTGTCAATGGCTTCATTGCCCGGATGTTCTTCATTTTCCTGTCAGCTGCTACAGAAATTTTAATTCTTTCAGCCATGGCTTATGACCGTTATGCTGCCATCTGTGACCCATTGCATTACGTGATGACAATGAGCAAAGGCATCTATGTTCAGCTGGTGGCTGTTGCATGGACCATGGGTTTCTTAAAAGCCCTAGTTAACACTGTTTTTGTCCTCAAGTTGAATTTCTGTGGGCCCAATCAAATCAACCATTTCAACTGTCAGCTCCCTCCTCTTTTATAACTATTCTGCACTGAGACCCTCACCTATCAAGTGGTACTTCTTACGTCTGCTGTGATACTAGGATTTAGCTCCTTTCTTCTTACCTGGACCTCCTACATTTACATCATCTCCACCATCCTGAGGATACGGTTTGCAGAGGGCAGGCGTAAAGCTTTCTCCACTTGCAACTCCACCTGATTGTGGTTGGCTTGTTCTACCTGACAGGTTTCTTCCAGTACACAAAACCCAGCTCAGTCGCCTCTGTGGTTCTGGAGGAAATGGTCTCCATCCAGTACAGCGTTTTGACCCCTATGTTAAATCCCATCATCTACAGCCTGAAAAGCAAGGAGATGAAAACAGCTGAATGGAAAATTCAGGTCTAGTGTTTAGGACATTCTCACCTCAGGTATCTGACTGGTACTTTGGGCCAAATCCTCAGATGGTCTAAATCAGTGTGGTTCCATTAAAACTCAGTGGGTCAGATCTTCAGCAAGAGTAAATCAGCATAGGTCCATTGCAGCCAATGAGTATATCTCCTAGCTGGGGCTAGAGTCATAATGAGACTTACGCTTGAATAGGAGAGATAGAGAGAGAGATCCACATCAGGATATCCCATATCCTAGTGGTTGGAACACCAAGATGGGAGGGGACAGTTCCTTTTTGAAATGCTTTCTCCTTATCAGCACTTGAACCAGTGGTCTCCCACATCCCAGGGGAGTACCCTAACTACTGGTGTAAAAGGTATGAAGGATCCCTTTATCCTAATTCCTTCTAATGCTTCTCTGCACCATCACACCTTGGCTTTTTGCAAAAAACACCATAACTGTGGTTAGATGGTTCCCAGAGAGAATTCCAAGCAGATGGGGTAACCAGAACTCCATGCAGTATTAAAAGTGTGGGCATATCATGGATTTATATAATGACATTCTAATATTTAATGCCTTATTATCTCTCCCTTTCCTAATGGCTCCTAACATGCTGTTAGCTTTTCTGACTGCTGCTGCACATTGAGTGGATGTTTTCAGAGAACTCTCCAAGCTGACACCAAGATCTCTTTCCTGAGTGGTAAAAGCTAATTTAGAACCCATCATTTTGTGTGTATAGTTGGGCTTATGTTTTCTAATGTGCATTACTTTGCATTTATCATCACTGAATGTCATCTGTCATTTTACTGTCTAGTTACACTGTTACCAGCTTTGCCCATTACTTTGGGGTATGCTCATTTATTAGGGTTACCCTTCTGGGTGGGATGGGGGTATTCTGTACTTCTATCAATGTACTGCTTGTATCACTTGTGTTCTCATATGGAGCTCTACTTTTCCCTGCTGCAAGTTCCCTCCCAATGGAGCTATCCTGGAGGACTTAGGTTCTTCCAGCCCCAGAATTAGACGAACACACACACACATTAACAGAGCACATCTGAGAGGACCAGGTTAATCAGCACTCCCAAGCTGACCCCTTATATGTCCCTGGACTCAATAGGCTGGGTCAAGGAGCACCTCCAAGCTGTCACCCTCATATGCCATCAGTACTGCACCAGAACAGAGCACACCTGAGCAGACTGGGTCGAGCAGGACTTCCAAGCTGCCAACCTCATATGTCCCTGGTTCAGGATGTCTCTATCCCCACTTTCACGTTACAGTTGTTCTAGTAGTAACCCACTTGATGAGCAAACTGCACAGGATTTTTGGGTGCTGAGGGATCTTTTAGCTTAGGTACGAGGAGCGTTGCTGCGTAGGGGCATGGTTGCTCCCCAAACAATGGAGGAAACCAGGACTATCCTGCACCTTCCACCACGTGGGAGGCTGTTACTGGTTGCATTTGATGGTGTATGTCCCTTTCGAGACCACAACGGCTTACAGAAGAATGGGATGGAGTCTGGGGTGATCTTAGTTTCATAACAAAACTTGAGTGACTCCCCGGTGGCACTCTGCGTGCAATTGGCAATGGTTTCCCAGGGGCAACCCAAGGAGTTGCCAACAGCATAGTACTAGTAGTAATGCTACAGGGCTAGGGGGTTGTGTCCATTCCCATAGAATCCATAGCACAGCAATTTTACTTCCTGGGTTCCAGCTGGCAAGCACCTCCAGATGTTCAGAGGGATCACAACATTGGAGTAGGCACCAGCAAGACTACCCAATGTGTATTTTCCAATGGCCGCAAGCCGTTCCTTCTTGCTAGTCAAGAAGGGTGGCTGGAAGGATGGAGAAGACGGATATAATATTCCTTGTGGATCAGGTGGTTTACCCTTCCACTCTTTGAGCTGTGAGGAATTAAACCATTTCTGCCAGGGTTTCCCATCTTTTCCATTCAGGATTTATACCTGATAAATACTGGGGCTGGCCCAATTTACAAAGAGTGCTCCTTTGCTGAAAACTTTCTGTACATTACTGGTTGGTCTAATTGTTACCTGCACAAAATTCTCTAAAAAGCAACAGAGGGTCCTGTGGCACCTTTAAGACTAACAGAAATATTGGAGCATAAGCTTTCGTGGGTAACGCAAGTAATGGAAATTTCCAGAGGCAGGTATAAATCAGGATGGAGATAACGAGGTTAGTTCAATCAGGGAGGGTGAGGTGCTCTGCTAGCAGTTGAGGTGTGAACATCAAGGGAGGAGAAACTGCTTCTGTAGTTGGATAGCCATTCACAGTCTTTGTTTAATCCTGATCTGATGGTGTCAAATTTGTAAATGAACTGGAGCTCAATGTTGGCATATTGTGGGGCTATACGGGTGTCCATGGCGGTGTCACTGGTCTGGAGGTATATATTGTCACCAAATTTGAAATAATTGTGTGAAAGGATAAAGTCACAGAGCTCAGCAACAACTTGTGCTGTGTCATCATCAGGGATACTGTTCCTGACAGCTTGTATTCCATCTGTGTGTGGGATGTTTGTGTAGAGAGCCTCTACTTCCATGGTGGCTAGGATCCTCACGCACATTTTTATGGCTGACCTGGAACAACGCTTCCTCAGCTCTCGTCCACTCACGCCCCTTCTCTACCTAGGCTACATTGATGACATCTTCATCATCTGGACCCATGGGAAGGAGACCCTGGAAGAATTCCACCATGATTTCAACAGCTTCCACCCCACCATCAACCTCAGCCTGGA
>NW_020669785.1:0-2210 GCF_002925995.2 Terrapene triunguis | reverse complement strand
CCCTCCCCAGAAAGCCCCCCCGAACACCTGACCTCCCCCCCAAAACCTCCCTGCCCCTTCTCCGACCTCCTGGCCCCCTTGTTGTTGGCCTTCGCCTAACGTCTCTGTGAACTTGCTCAAGAACGGCCTGAGCCGTTCGTCCCGGCACGCTGGGCAGCAGTGGAGGAGGAGCTGGGGAGGAGCTCCAGACTGCCGGAGGTGATCTGCGAATGCAGGGAGGGAGTGATCTCTGCTGCAGGGGAAGTGGAGAAGGGGCTCTCTCTGGCTGTCGGAGCCCCATGTAAGTGGCACCATCCGGCCGGCTGCCCTGTTAGCTGCGCACGCTCTGCAGGGGAAGTCCGGACATTTACAAATTCCCCCCGCACGCTATTTTTAGCTCAAAAAGCCAGACATGTCCGGGGGAATCTGGTAACCCTATGCACCCTTCATGCTCTTCCATTCTCTGGAAATCTCCATGCAACTCAGCTGACACTGGTCAGACTTCCCATACTAGTTTAAAATTTAAAATTAGTTCTATTCTGGATCCATCCAATTGGGTTCTTGGCATATTTTGGTTAGATTAAAAGGCAGTTGGTCTACTCACTGCTGGGAGTCAAACAACCCTTTGTTCGAGAACTGCAATATTAATCGTGTCTGACTGCCACTGCATTTGTAACATTGTCATCACTGCAACCGCTAGGCCTATTATTGGTATATTATATTTTTGTTAAATGGCAACAATATGCTTGGCATTGTACAAGACAAAATGATACAGTGCTACCCTCCCCTCACCCCAAGAAGTTTATAATCTAAATAGACAGTGCAAATTAGAAGCAAAATTAATTGAGAGTCCCAGAGGGGAGAAGATGCTCTTTTAAAGTATCTGCCTTTTCTGATGTAATGAGGTTGACTGAATTTTGATATGTATTAGCTTTATCGCCAATTGACTTTCCACACCACATTGTGGGTCATTATCCTGGCTTAGCCAGGGTCTGACTTTTTGCACACCCTTAGTTGCACACCAAGTTATTACTCATTCAAGTAATGTTATTGACCTCAAAGAGGAATAACTAGGAGTAATGGGATGTTATTAAGAAAGGGAAAATTTGTCCTGAATAAAGATAATCTTCCCAACAGTGGAACAGACTGTGAAAGTCTCACAAGCAAGGCAATAAAAGCCCCATGTCTTAAGACATTTAAAACTAGCCCAGGTAAAGGATGAGAACATATAGTGTAGAGAATAATCCTGCTCTGGCATAGGGAAGGACTAGATGAGTTAATAGGGTTCTCTCTTAACTTCTAAAAGTACCATTCAGTGTGGGAGTCTTGTTGGGTATCACTTCGTCTGTCTTTATGGTCCTTCTTGTCATTCCACCAGTCCACTTTCCTACAAAACAGGTGGACATATTTTCTACAGCCAGCAAGGCGAAGAGACAACTCCAAGATATGGTATTGGCAAGAGAGAAATATAATTTTTTTAATCTCATTCTGCAACAAAATGTAAATTGGTTACGCAGTGTGGTGTTTCTGTAATGTGTTTATTTCAGGGACCTCAGACTCAAACCACCACGAGGGCCACATGAGGACTAGTACATTGGCCTGAGGGCCGCATCACTGACACCTTTTCATACAAAGATACAAAAGCCTCCCCCTCTGCCCCCACCCCCACGCCACCCCTTCCATGAGGCCCTACCCCTGCCCCGCTTCTTCCCACCTCTTCCCTGCCCCCATTCCAACCCCTTCCCCAAATCCCCGCCCCAGCCCCGCCTCTTCTCCGCCTCCTCCCCTGAGCACGCCGCATCCCTGCTCCTCCCCCCTGGAAAGTCCTAAGCGCTGGGAGGTAGGTGGGGGAGCGGGGATGTGGTGCGCTCGGGAGGGCGGGGGGTAGGTGAGAGGAGCTATGGTGGGCCGCAGGAAATAACTCTGCGGGACACATGTTTGAGACTCCTGGTTTATTTCAACAAAGCAATACAGTTCGATACACTTCCATAATGTATCTCATTCAAAAGTATCAAGGAATGAGTCAATGTATAAATAAAAAAAGATACAAGCTATACAGTATATACTTATATGGCTATGAGTGGAAGGCTAAAGATAAATAATGATGGAGATAGAGGAGCATGAACCAAAACTTTGCATCTCAACACTCCTGAACTCTGGGAATGTATACATCCAGATTGGATCTTGGACCAATCTCCAATTTTGTAATAAAATAGTAGTATTCATAAATA
>NW_020669784.1:0-1420 GCF_002925995.2 Terrapene triunguis | reverse complement strand
GAACATCTCTGCCCTTCTCCCTCCTCCTCCTCTCTCTTTTCGTGGGGGGGAGGGGAGGAGAACTCTTCCCAGCTCCCTCCAGGCACTGTGTGAATGGCCCTTCCCTGTCTCCCTCCTCCATCTCCTGGTGCAGGACGGGAACTCTCTGCTCAGACTGGCTAAGGGTCATCACCCCGCCCGGCATGAGCAGGGGGAGCTACAGCTCCAGTTATACCCTCAGGAGACATCCCTACTCAGGGCCCTAGAGATCTTGCCAAGAGAATATAACAACAGCCACACTGGGTCAGAGCACAGGTCCATCTAGCCCAGGATCCTGTCTCCCTACAGTGACCAATGCCAGGTGCCCCAGAGGCAATGAATAGAACAGGTAATTCATCAAGTGATCCATTCCTGTCTCCCATTCTCCACTTCTAGCAAACAGAGGCTGAGGACACCAGGACACTGTATAGTCGGGATTATGTTTTCCAAAGGGCATTACTTTGCATTTCGCAACATTGAATTTCATCTGCGATTTTGTTGCCCGGTCACCCAGTTTTGTGAGATCCCTTTGTAACTGTTCGCAATCTGTTTTGGACTAAATTATCTTGAGTAATTTTGTATCATATGCAAACTTTGACACCTCGCTGCTTACCCCTTTTCCAGTTCAATTATGAATATGTTGAACACTGGTCCTACCCAGATCCTTATGGACTCCGTTATTTGCCTCGCTCCACTCTGAAAACGGACCATTTTCTCCTACTCTTTCTTTCCTATCTTTTAAGCAGTTACTGATCCATGCAAGGACCTTCCCTCTTATCCCACGACTTACTTTGCTTAAGAGCCTTTGGGGTGAGACCTTATCAAAGGCTTTCAGAAAGTCCAAGTACATTATATCCACTGGATCACCCTTGTCCACGTGCTTGTTGACACTCTCAGAGAATTGTAATAGATTGGTGAATTCTAAGAGCTCTGCCCTTCCCCCACCACATTCTCTCTTTTTACTTGGGGAAGAGGGGACGACAACTTGTCCCAGCTCACTCCATGGACCATGTGAACTGCTCAGTCCAGTCTCTCTCCTCCATTTCCTTGCGCAGGACAGGAACTCTCTACTGACTAAGGGTCTCCAGCCCCTGCAGCCTCAGGGTGGGCAGAGGAAGCTACCACTCTGGTTACACCCTCATGAGACACCCCTATTCAGGGCCCCAGAGATCTTGCCAAGGGCCTGCCTCCAAGAGGGGGAAGGGAGATCCTGAGATTTTAAATGTAAGACACGCCCCATGGGTCGGGTGATGGAGCAGGGCTGTTTGCTTAAATATTCACAGGGAAGCATCAGCCTACCCAGGAATGACATTCTGACTGATGTACGTGGGAATGACAGAAATTCCACTCAGAATGTACCTGGTAGGGCTGCTAACCCTCCAGGATTGTCCTGGAGTCTCCA
>NW_020669783.1:0-1197 GCF_002925995.2 Terrapene triunguis | reverse complement strand
AGATTCAGGCTGAGGCCCGTTTATTGAATACACACCAACTGCTTCCTTGAAGCAAAGCATACAGGAGCTTTTAAAACTTAAAACCACAGACAAATTACACATACCTGAGTAATAATGACCTTATTTGGAATTAACACAGGTTAAGAGTTACGGTCTTTTTGGTACTTTCCAGCACTCTTTTGCAACCTTGCCTTGTATGGATGTAATTGAGTTAAGGTCTCCTCAGTACTTTCCAGCATCTTGCTGCAACTTTGCCTTTTACGGGGTGCTGTTACACAATGCCCTTCACGGGGTACAGTAACACAATGGCATAGTTACACAATTGGTATAGGGGAGGGTATGAGTTACATTTATAATTGCTTCACACTTATAGGTTACTTTTATTGCTACACACAAGCAGTTATTATATTTCAAAAGCAGTAGGCACATATTGCAAATTGTTCCAACTCTTAGTTCAGGCTTTGGGCCTGCTAGCCATAAGGCGGGCCCAGGCCAAGCAAGCAAAGACCTAGACCATTAGGGCTAGCATAATTTTCTTCCACATTACCAAATATGATCTTTTATCACACCCTCCCTGCTCCTAAACCATGATTGTTGTCTGCTGTTATGTACACGTGACACTTTGGGGTTCAGTCTAGACCAATGAGGGGATGTGTCACCACCTGCCCTGCAATTCTGGGTGCCTGAAACACGCAGGGAAGTTATTAAGTTTGCTGCTCCTTTAAAGGGACAGAAACAGCAGCTTGTTATCTTGACTGGTATTAACAACAACTTCAATTCAGTCAAAGCATAGGGTTGGTTTAGATAAAAAGTAAAACAAGCTTATTCAATTAAAAGAAGAGAAGTTTTAAGTGAGTTCACATATAAGAGATAAAGATAGACAGGGTTACAAACAAAAGTGGGGAAAAAAGCTTTTAAGACTAAAACATAACTTCAACAAGTTACAGTCTTTGCCTAAGCAGGTTTCTCACCTACATTCAGTTCCGAGGCCTGGTCTACACTACGACTTTAATTCAGATTTAGCTGCGTTAATCCGAATTAACCCTTCACCCGTCCACACTACAGAGCCAGTTAATTCGAATTAAAGGGCACTTAAAATCGATTTCTGTACTCCACCTCGACGAGCGGAGTAGCGCCTAAATCGATTTTGTTAATTCGAATTAGGGTTAGTGTGGCCGCACACCACCGAATTACTGT
>NW_020669782.1:0-1527 GCF_002925995.2 Terrapene triunguis | reverse complement strand
GGGAGTTACCCCAGGCTGGTTTTGATCACAGCTATCTTGTCCCCATTAATAGGCGCCTACCTCATCTTTAGAGTCAGCAATCTGCCCTCCTCTGACATATCAATAGGGGTGTGTTGCAGCCTCCTGGCGCCCATGCGTCTGTCTCCAATTCCTCTCTAGAACATCTGGTCCAGTGATGGCCTTCACACTTATCTCTTAACACACACATTCCTCATTCACACACAACGCAGAACTGATTTACACAGAGCATTTGAACAGCAACATCAAGTTGCAATGCAAGAGAAAAACAACCATGGCATTCTTTTACTTATTTTAAAATGCTAAACCTACAACAAAGTGGTGACCCTAAAAGGTCTGTCACTGCCTTGAAATCAGCACAGACACAGATTTTAGCTGATGCATCTCTACCAATGGCCCATTAGGCCATTCCTTTCCCCTTTCAGCAAGGGTGGCTGGCAGGATATGGTCAAACCATACACCAAAACATTTAGTAGACGCTACATTATTATTCTTTATCCTTCATTCTAAATTATACAAAATACAAACATAAAATCCTACTACTACATAGGGATGATCTGATGATCTATGATCATACCTGGCTTAAAGCTGCTCATCCCCTCTTTCCCGGAGAACCAACAACAGACACAAAGGGAAAGCTTTTTTTCCAGTCTTAAAAAGTTCTAGCCTTCCCATTGGCTCTTTGGTCAGGTGCCCACTCCCTTTCCTTTACCCGGGGGACTTTTTTAACCATTTACAGGTAAAGCAAGAAGAGAACAGCCATCAAGAGGAACTTTATAGCTAACTGCCTAGCTGAGTGTCCATAAAAGAGAGCTACCCCCCCCCCCCCGCCCTTCATTTATCACAACCACCAACAAGACGAACACGCACGAAAGGGGGAAGAAAAACGCAGCAACCATTGACTCTCCTTCATAGCCACCCGGTTGGAGAAACACAAGCCCAGGCCTGGCCCCCTGGTCCCCGCGATAGGTTGGTAGTTTTGTTTGGACATATTCATGGAGGTTTCATCACAATATAATCTTTCATTGAAGTTTAACCTTCGATTCCTGGAAACGCCAGGCCAATCCTGGAGGGTTGGCAACCAAAGATGCTGCCTTGGCCAGCGAAGTCTGACTCTTCTCAGGGAGAGGTGGAAGAAAGAAGGGGGGAAGGAAAAGAAGAGAATGGGGTTGGGGGTGGGAGCAGGAAGTCCATGTCTCACCTCCTGGGGTCGGTCTGGAATTCAGCCTGAGCCAGCAGAGGTGGCAACATCACCTGGGTCCCTCTGTCTCACCTGATCCCACCTCAGCTCCTAGACACAGGACACTGAAGGCCCAATGACGTCATGGTGGATCCCAGGAGACGGTGCCGGTGGCTCCCATCTGTCCACCTGGCTCTCTCTTCATCCTGGAAAGGGGGCGGTGACCAAAATAGCCCCCACTCCTGATTTTGTCCACCAATGCGGCCACATTTCCAACCCCCTAGATTTGATCCGTTCATTCCCCGTTCCATTCTCCTTCTGAATCATGC
>NW_020669781.1:0-1391 GCF_002925995.2 Terrapene triunguis | reverse complement strand
CTGTAAAGATGAGGCACAAACAGGGAAAGGGCACGTCAAGGACACACTGACAGGCAGAGGAGATTTCACACAGCCCTCTGAGCAGGCGGGGGAATCTCTAAATATTCAACACCTCAAAAGCAGACAGAAACTTTCCTCATTTGACCAGAGAGATTTTCCTAGAAAGTCCCACCTTATCCTAAATTTCCTTCCCATCTGACATGGTTTGTTTCTGTTTGTGATCAGTGAACTGTGACAATCTCAATTCTTCCAGCAGTAGAAAGGGCAGGATTCAGAGGTACATGAGCAGAGACTTCCTGAGAGAGACTGAAGGGGGTAAAGAAAACACACAAGAAAAAAACAAACCAAAACTCCCAAGTTACACTGAAGCTCCTGATATTCACATGCCCCGGAGGGACGCCCAGCCATACCTCTGGAGAGACATGAGAATTCAGTCTCTAAAAGCTAACTGTGTTAGTGCATAGATCAGGATCTCTAGTGCAGCCCCAGGCTATAAACTTGTACCATGAAATCAAGAATGAAGCGAAGACAAACACAGCTCTGAAAACAAGGGAATGCAGAGTAAAGGTCGCGCCTCCCACACACCCTGCCACCCAACCTTAACTCCGCCCCCTTTCCACACTGCCTGCTACAGCTCTGCACACTGGCTTGAGGTGCACCTGTCTCCTGGAGCATGCTCATATCACTTTCCCGTGTGCGTATCCAAGATGTATGCATATTTACAGAGACTGAAAGACTTATAACTTCTAGGGTGCTGCTTCCCTGGTGTGGCCCTGGGTGCCAGACACTAGCCAAGGTGAAATCCAATCCGACCCAGCTCAGTTGGGGCTGATCGGTGCTATGATCTGAGCCATAGGTGGGCACAGAAAATTTATAAGAATGGGAGACAAATTGAATGTCAGGTTCTTTTCGTCTGAGCCCTTCACCTGTGCAGCCCCTTGGCCACATGACTTCTGATTCAGTCCAATAATCCTGTCTCAGGCCTGGATGGGGCACAGTGATTTTCAAAGACAACGTCAGGAAGCAGGTGAGTTTTAGAGCACTGTGAAACCATCAGCGCTTAGCATGAGAGCTTGGCTGTCACTCAGCTATTGACTCTCTAGTGCTCATCAATAATAGAGAGAGACACAAGGGGTGAGGTGATATCTTTGATTCTCTTTCCAACAGAAGTCGTTCCAAAGAAGCTTTCAAGCCACCCAGAGCTCTCCAGCCCAGATTTGAAGAAGAGCTCTGGGCAGTGTGCAAGCTTGTCCCTCTCACCAACAGAAATTGTTGTAATCAAAGATCTCACCTCACCCCCTTGTCTCTCCAATATCCTGGGACTGACATGGCTTCAACTACACCGCATAGAGTGAAAGAGACAGCGTGGGCAGAGACAGACAAAGATGAAG
>NW_020669780.1:0-3635 GCF_002925995.2 Terrapene triunguis | reverse complement strand
GGAGGATATCCTGGAGTTAATGCTGGGTATCTTGGATTTCCTCTAGGGAAATGTGGAGTTCCCCAGCGACTGCACAGTACCTCTGGAACTGCCTAAAGTCATCCAGAGGTGAAGGAGATGCCTCATCAGGGAACAGGTGGGAAATCTCACTGGTTCCGGTGGCACCGTCAGTGCTGGGCTAAGGGGTTCCTCCTCCATCAATGGATCCGAGCATCTGCAAGAGGCCCTCAATGGGGAGGAAGGTTAAGGTTCCTTCACAGATCGGGCTGGTTCTGAGGGAGGGTATTGGGACCAGGGTCCCCAATATGGCCAGTAGTTAGGATCTAGAGGATGTTGAGGTGGTCCCCATGGCATGGGATACCAGTGGCTTCGTGGAGATTGGAGCAGAGGATGGAGTTGACTAGGATGGCCTCCATGAGAGCATGTATGGGTGGTACAACATCAATGGTCCCTCCATGGCTCAAACTCGTGGAAGGAGCATCCACTTTCTTTGCTTTTGAGGAAGACTTATTCCCCGTTTTATGGGTATGCTTCCTTAGTTCCCAACTAGGTCCCAGCATGGGGTCCACAGTGGTGGTACTGCTGGTGCCGGATTTGGAGTCGGTACCAGGAGGTGCACTCCTCGCAATTACAGGCCAATGTGCGGGGAGGTCCCCCCACCTGGGTCAGAGTGAGGCCTCATGGAAACTTCCATTTTGTGCTCCCAGAGGCAGAGTGCCTGGCCTTCTCAGGTACAGCTGGGGAAGGCCTGGCAGATACTGCACCTGGATGCGATATGAACTTCCTCCAAGCAGTAGAGGCAGCTCTGGTGTTCCTTACTGACGGAAAAGGAGCACAGGCAGGAGGAATGGAGTTTAAAGCCCTGGGTCCTGGGCATAGTCTAGCACATTAGAACCTCCGAGTTACCAACACCAGAATCGCTAACTGACTGGTCAACCACACCCCTCATGTGGAACCAGAAGTATGCAATCAGGCAGCAGCAGAGACCAAAAAATAATAATAAAAAGAGCCATGTTAAACATAAACTACAAAAGAATAAATAAAGGGAAAGCAGCATTTTTCTTCTGCATTGTAAAGTTTCAAAGCTGTATTAAGTCAATGTTCAGTTGTAAAACTTCTGAAACAAACAACCACCATAACATTTTGTTCAGAATTACAAACACTTCAGAGTTTGTACAACCTCCATTCCCAAGATGTTCGTAACTCTGAGGTTCTATTGTACCTGTGTGTGGGTTGGGAAGGGAAGGGAGCGGAAAGACATGATCTATCTATACTAATCACTAAAAACTATTATAAACTACAATACAATTTTTAAAACTATGATAAAACTCTAAAATTCTAAAAACTATTTACAACTATGTATTTAAAGATGCATCAGAGATGAGGACACTGGAAGTTCCAACACAGACCATGCGGCGGCGAGAAGGAAAGAGGGACACCTACAATCCCCTTAATATTTCCTATTTCAGATCTCCACCACCAATCTCAAACCCTCAGCATCTGAACAATTTTCTACCTGCAGGTCCTCAGTGCAGAATCCGAAGACAGAACCCCTTCACACCAGCATGTTTTGTTAAACTGTTCAAAATGACTGGGGTTTTGAGTATCTAACCCATAATTTCCTAAATTATCCTGCATAGCTTTATGCTTTGATAGCTTGTGTCACTGGTACAAAAGAATCTCACATCACCAGAAGCCTCTCAGCCATATGACAATGCTTTCAAAAAGTAGTTTCGCATACATGGAATATTGGATGTACCAGAAATAAGGAATCCTACATTCATCACACCTGGTGTCCTGCCTTCAGGAGTTACCACTACTTGGAAGAGAAAACCTCACAAAACACACCTGGTCAACTGGGTAGTGCCATACATTGGGTCTAGTGAAAGAGCATATCTTCCTTTAACATTTTAGAGAGATAGAGAGATAGAGATAGATATAAAACCAACTTTCTTAATTAATCAGTGTTATGGTATAGCTGCAATACAACATGACCTGTTACTATGTCATACTGAAACTAGCGGCTAGGATGCAGGTGAATACACAGTACGAGTTCAAGGTATCTGGTTGTTTGGCAATTACAATACAGCTTTGACAAAGCTGGGCTGGGTAGCAAGCTACTGGCATCTAAATGTGCCAGCACACAAAGCATCCTAGTGCAGATCCTTTGCGCCTCAAGCCCACATGGGCTAGGAGTAGTACAGTGGCAGCATACCAAGTTCCTAGGTGGAGCAGTGGGAGAAGAGAGAACGGTTTATCTCCATCAGGCCTGCCCAGCCAATATTCCTCGTCTGATAGCTTCCCGAGATTATCCTCATAGCTCTTCTGTACTGCAATAACCTCTTTGAGGGGACGAGGGAACAATGAGATGGACATGCGGGAATCCCAAGCTCTAACCCAAAATTGTCTAGATGATGCAATGTGCTGCAATATTAAGTGCAAAACAATGTTAAAGCCTAGAAAAATAATCTGAAAACATTCCCACCATCAGCGCTTAAAGAATTCAAATCTACAAGCCCCTGCCACATTGAAACCCTGCTGACACACACAAAAGGCTACAGAAGAGCAGTTAACACTTAAGCACCTAAGTGCTCTGTTAGTATGTGTGTGTCACTTCCTATGCTTCACACACTGACTTTGGCTGACTCTTTGATGTTTCATAGATTTAAGGCTTAGAAAGGACCACCAGGGTCAGTCGATCTTGTAATTCTACCACAGACAGTTTGCCTGTCTGATCTTTGATGTGCACTGTTTATTTGCAGCCCTTAAAGACGGAAACCCCTTTGCCTGTATTTTAAATTTGCTCTCGAGTATGCAACTAGCAACACTTGTCATAACAAATCTGTGGCAACACCCCACCCCGCCACCCTCCAGCCATCAGCTATTCAACAAACACATAGCAGTGGTTCTCAAACTGTGGGTTGGGACCCCAAAGTGGGTCCCGACCCCATTTTAATGGAGTCGTCAGGGCTGGTGTTACACTTGCTGGGGCCTGGGGCCGAAGCCCAAGCCCCACCACCCTGGGCAGTGGGCCTCAGGCTTTGGCTTCAGCTCAGGTTACAAGCCGCCCCACCCTGCCCAAGGCTGAAGCCCTTAGGCTTCTCCTTTAGTCCCCCTGCCCAGGGCAGCGGGGCTCAGCTTCAGCTTGCCTCCCATCCCCCCGGAATGGCAGGACTCAGGGGGCTCAGATTTCAGTCCCCACTCCTGGGGTCATGTAGTAATTTTTGCTGTCAGAAGGGGGTCACGATGCAATGAAGTTTGAGAACCCCTAGAATATAGCATAGTTTCCTCTAACATATAAGCCTCTACTACTTGTGCTAGGAAAAATATCTGGTAGCTGCCAGTTGCATCACTGCCACCAGTAAGCTGTAGAAACATTCACGCTTGTTTAGGGTTTGTTTAATTTATTTGATTTACTATATAAATTGCACCCAATTATCTTTCCTAAGGGTTAGAACACTCTGGATCTATCAGGTAAGCAAGGGAAGCAAATTCCTAAATCAAGAGCATGCACCCAGCTCAAAAAGGGCCCCATCAAAATGGGGCAGCCGGCCAGGGCCGGCTCCAGGCACCAGCTGAACAAGCAGGTGCTTGGGGCGGCCAAGGGAGAGGGGCGGCACCTGAGGCAATTCGGG
>NW_020669779.1:0-1582 GCF_002925995.2 Terrapene triunguis | reverse complement strand
TCCCAGTCCTTCTGGTTTAGTACCAATATGCTGGCTCTGTAGTACTTGTTGACATTGATATATTTTTTTTTTTTAAAGCATGAGACCAAACCAGTGCAGATGATGTTCAAGAAAGCTAAATTTAACATGAGCTACATAGTAGACTTTCAGACCAAAATCCTTGACCTCCCTTATGTTGATAATGAGACTAGTATGATCATCCTGCTTCCTGATAAAATCCAAGATAATTCCACTGGCCTGGAACAGGTAAGCCATTTGTACTGAATAAAAAACTCAAATCCTGCCAGAGAAGAGCATTTGACTAAATCTCAATTAGATCTGTGAAGTCAAGTCCCAAGCTCTGAACTCACCAGTATTAGCACAGGGTAGGAGAGCTGAGGAGGCGTTACATCTGTCCCCCAAGAGATGGGAATACCATGTGTCACTGTCAAGTAAGCCCAGCTCTCTCTGATGTCTAGAGAAATGTTAAGTTGTGAAAAGAGAGACTTCTTGACCAGAGGAGGGGTCACCGGGGATTGAAGACGATCCTGGAGAGCTCCATTCAAGAGCTACTGAATTCCTTTCTGTGCTATATTGTTACTGGGCTGGCAAGGGATGGCAAAATAGTAATGCCTCTCCCACAGTAGTCACCTCTGCAAAGTACACTTCATTACTAATGACAACATGCAATAGCATTAACTTGTCACCATGAAAGATGGGCTTGTGACGGTACTTGCATATTGCACAGTGGGACTCCGATCCTAATTAGAGGGCCTTTTGACTATATTGATATAAGAATGTATCTGAATGCCATTTATTGTTTGCTTCTGACTACAGCAGTAGCATTCACTCCAGACCAGGGGAGGATGCTAATCCCTACTGTGTAAACACACACAGTGGGCATTGTTTCATTAGTATAAATTCCTGGCTTTTCTTCCTCTTTAATTTTGACCTATTTTCTTTTAGCTGGAAAGAGAACTTACCTATGAGAAACTTACAGAGTGGATAAATCCAGAAATGATGGACGATAGTGAAGTGGAGGTGTGTTTACCCAGATTTAAGTTGGAGCAAGCTTATGATCTGAAGCCTGTTCTGAAGAGCATGGGAATGGCTGATGCATTTGACAGCAACAAGGTGGATTTATCTGGAATGTCAGCCAGCAATGACCTAGTTCTGTCTGAGGTTGTTCACAAGTCCTTTGTGGAGGTAAACGAAGAAGGCACGGAGGCAGCAGCTGCTACTGCAGCAGTGATCACTATGCGATGTGCACTGATTGTACCACGGTTCACTGCTGACCATCCTTTCCTCTTTTTTATCCGGCACAACAAAACTGGCAACATTCTGTTCTATGGCAGATTTTGTTCCCCCTAAAAAGAAAAAATGCAGCCATTAACACAGTAAAGTTATTTCCATTTTACTATCTTGGGATTTTTTTTTGTACTCTAAGCAACAAGCTTTGTATAGATGCTGTACATTACATGGTGCAACCCTAAACACCCTTCTCTCTTGTGTGCCTGAAACAGCTTTTTGTAGTCCTCTATTCAAATTTAAGCAACAGTTTTTTAAATAACAGGATCATTTAATATCTTTTCCAAGTGTTAAG
>NW_020669778.1:0-6505 GCF_002925995.2 Terrapene triunguis | reverse complement strand
ATTCTGGTTCATTCTTAAGATTGTGCCTTTTCTCTTTGTGAAAAAAAAAAGAAAGAAAGAAAGAAAATTGAGTGGAACCAAAGAAATGTCATCTTGGGTTAGACAACATCAAGATCACAATCATAACCTATTCTAGACTGTAGCTTTAAGAAGCATTACTATGCACAGTTGTTGCAGCCGTTGGTGCCCAGAAGCCAATGAAGTGAATTAGAACATGGGAACAACAGGAATAACTTTAAATTAAAAATACAAAAGAAGCCATGTGGGGAGGTTTTACAAGAATTGATTTGGCTTTCCATATGTCCTAAAATATTCTCTCTTTCATTTTTTATGATTCATTTCCTTTTTGTAGATAAAAAGTTCTCCCCAAATTATAGGAAGGGATTCGCTTTCAGAATAGCAAATGCATAATCACTTCTTTCTGACATTGCTCATGCTGATAGTTTGCAGATGTCTGGTAAAAAAAAGAAAACAAGGGTATATAAGAACATAAGAACGGCCATACTGGGTCAGACTAAAGGTCCATCTAGCCCAATATCCTGTCTACCAACAGTGGCTAATGCCAGGTGCCCCAGAGGGAGTGAACCTAACAGATAATGATCAGTGGTGTTGCACATGATTTATTAAAGTGGTGGAAAGAGGAAGAGAGATGTTTCCTCCCCTTTGTGAGGTGCACATCAGGAATCAACTAAGGCTCTGGTTTCTCCTACAACCTGCGGCAGGGGGTGGGGAGGGATACTATAGTCACTTGATCAAACATGTTTTTGATATTAAGGACAGAAGCTTCGCTCTTGGTGCCAAGTCTTCATCTGGTATAAATCACCATAGCTCAATTAAATGTCAGTCATAGAATCATAGAAATGTAGGGCTGGAAGGGACCTCGAGAAGTCATCAAGTCCAGCCCCCTGCACAATAGCAGGAACAAATAAACCTAGGCCATCCCTGACTGTCCAACCTGTTTTTAAAAAGCTCCAGTGATGAGTATTCCATACCTCCCTTGGAAGCTGTGACAGGAGTTCCGGGGGTGGGGGGCACACTGAGATTGCTCAATCGGGGCAAACTGCGAAGAATGGGGCAGACAATCCCCAAAACTGGAGGTTATTTCTAACAATTAGATTCACCAATCCAGCAACAAAACAGCTATAATACCTTACTGGTTACCTCCTCGCGGTCATTTTGAATATGATTTATATCAGCTATCTGGCCTTTATTTATTTATTTTAGTGCTCCTTTTCTCTCCATGATGTCCTCTAATTGTTTTTCAGTGCTCTAACTGTGTTTGCTTAAACGGTTGTGCTTGATAAATGATCCCATATGTATTACAGTCTCTGCAGGAGAAGATGCTCCTTTTATGTATATCCTTGGGATCAGTTTGCCTTTGATAACGCAATCTACCTTCGACCCTATATTCCTGTTGTTTGTTTTGTTTTGTTTTTGTAAACAGGTATCTTACATAGATTAACAATCTCAGTATTATACATAAGCAACCCCTGGCATTACAGAAAAAGTTGCCAGGTTTGACTGGAAGAGACAAAGACCTGGACATTCAGAGAGAAAGTGAAAACTCTCCTTATTAGCAATCCATATGATCATGCTTGGACATTATACTTAGCAATTCTATACCCTTTATCTGAGGATCTCCAGCATATGAATGGAAGCCTTAGGCTGAAGTCATTGGGAATTGTGGCTGCTCATCACCTTGAAAAATAAAGCACCCAAATTTATGCACCTAAATGTAATAATTATGATTCAAGTGACGCACTCCTGCTCACAAAGCATGTTAGTGGAGGAGCAAATAATCCAAGAGTCCGGACTACCAGGTCCCTGTTCTAATCAGAATATCACAGCCACTATATAAGGAAACTGAATGAGGACATGGGAGTTACATATCAAGAAGAAAATATATACTGTGCCTATAGGTAAAATCCTTGATGATAACTGCATGTGTTAAGGGTACACTATCAGTTTTAAGCTTCCGATGTATAGACACCAGATTTCACACCCACCCAGTGCTCTGGTGCCTCTACAAGGGGCCAAACCAAAAACCTGGATGAAAATCTTGCCACTTAATTGCCTCTCTACTTTAAATGTAAGTGTCCTCCCTAACTTTTCAGCTAATTCCCCACAGTCTTGTATCTTGTTTAGTCATTGAACACCTGTGCACATCAAATGCATTGATTTGGTGTGTCTGACAACCACTTTGCACAGATGTAAACAACGGCACAAAGTCTGCATAAGGCAGCAGAGAATTATGCCCTTCCCCAATTATGAACCCAAAGTCTCCAAAGTGAGATTCAGAGCTGGCTAGAACTGAATTTAGAATCCCTGGCTGAATCAGTGAGTGTCTGACCCATGGGAATGTACAGAATGTCATAGCTCCTAATTGCCAATTCCTTTTCCTTTGTGGGAGTAATAAAAACTTACATGAACACCTGTGGCCCTTGGAGCATTTGGAGACATAATTACTTAGCCGATAACAATGTACCTTAATGTAACAATGTGCCGTGATGACTCAGAGTACTGCAAGGATGTATTTATAGAATGCATATGAGAAAATTGTGTAAAACTGCATCATGTACTCATTAGCCACTTTTCAAAGTTAAACAGGATTTCTAAGGTGCCCCCTCTCTTCTCACCCTGTCTCATAAATTCTTAGACCTAGGCTAGGAGGGCAACGAACCACATTTAATGAAATTTAAAAAAAGGAAAAGCCCTCACTTTGCCCACCACAATCAGCAGGAAAGGGTCATCTCTGGCCAGACCCAACTCTCCGAGCAGCCCATGTAATGCAGAGCACCCTGAAAGCTGTATATCTGGGGTATCAAGGATTACACACACACAGGAGTGCTGGTCACAAACCGATGAAATCCTGCCCCCATTGAAGTCAATGGTGAAATGCCCATTTACTTCAATAAAGGCAGGATTTGTCTGCTGGCCTTTACTTCCTTGTCCCAGTCACCTGATGTGGGCCAAGGTGACAAAAGTTCAATGCCTCTGTCATGTCACAAGGGTGAATATTCACTGAGTGGGGAGCAGATGTAAGAGTAGTCACTGTGTATTATTATTACACTACATGTGGGGGCCAAACATCAACCCATAATCTGTCTGCCCCTTTCTTTACAATCTCGCTTAAGTGGAACATGAACTAAACAACAGTGGGTTTGCAGTTAGGCTAAATGAGTTCCCCCATCCCTAACAGACAATTTTAAAGGGTATTGTTTCCACTTGACATTAAGCTATGCATTTATGCAGGAAATAAATACACAAATCTGGGTGCAGTTAGTTGTACAAATTGCCTTTTCAAGAAGCATCTCTCACATTGAATATTCATTAGCATACTAATGTGTACACAAGAGTCCTTCTTTGATGTGGCTGCTCTGACAGAGTGCACACTTTAACAGTTCCTTATGGACACTATTGCACAACAGATTCAGGGGGAAATAATTTTGCTTGGATTGTAACTAGCCAGGCATTTGGCATATGATTGTGACCATGCCAGGCTGCCACTGTCCTCAAGCCCTGCACAAAGATGAATATAAATGCCCAGAAATTCTTTTGGCAATTATCAATGTGAAAAAGTCAATAATGTATTGGACCTTCTAATTTAATTATATTGTAGGTTCCTCTTCTCTCTGTCTCCTTCTACATTCCTCAAGCTTGAAATTATTTACCAACTGCTGCTTATAAGGACAATTATTCTGTATGTTCTAATTCCAGAATATAACAAAGTAGGAGTCTAAGAGGCCTCTGGTTTTTGTTTGTTTGTTTGTCTAATGTCATGTGTCAGGATTTTAGAGTGGCACCCTGGTCAAGAAGAAGTCAAGAAGGAGGGAAGGGTATCAGTGATTTTTTTTTATTAGTTATTTGTATTATTGTAGTACCTACGAAACTCCGTCATGAACCAGGACCCATTACACTAGGCACTGTATAAACACAGGGGAGGGAAAGACTGTCCCTTCCCCAAAGAGCTTACAATCTAAGTATAAGACAAGTGACAACGGATGAATCCAAACACACCAATGGGGTAGTACAAGGAACTATTGACACAGTATCTGTCAGCATGATAGGCTGTGGTCACAGTGCACCAGCAGCATGACCATTGTCAAGTTTTTCGTAGGCCTTATGGCAAAGAAGAGTCCTAAGTAGAGTTTTGAAGGTGGATAATGATTAGTTTTGTGGATGACTATGGGATGATTAATCATTTCTACCTCTGCCCCAACCAAACCAAAAATCATATGTTTGTTTTGAGATACACAGTGCCAGATGCTGTCCCATCCACTGTCCTACCGTGATGGCTCTTCATTCCAATTAGCTATTTAGACTAAATCCACATGGGTCCACATGCAATGCACCAGATGATAGAGTTGGTGTTCCAACCTACCAGTCTCACACCCAATAGCAGCTGGGGAATGGCTACTGGAGTGGGCACTGGAATGTAACTTAAATGACCTGAGTGCTATTCCCAGCTCAACTATGAAGTCAATGGAGCTATGACATTTCACACCAGCTGAGGATCTGCCCCTTGAGTTTGTTAGCTTCTCTGGTTCATAGCAACCATTAATGTGCAGAATCAGCATGGGACTGAACAGTGGGGTAACAAGCTGGAGCTTCTATTACAAGAAACATTTTTTAATAGCTTGGTCAAGAAGACCTCTGTTTCTCCAAATTATATTGGTAGTACATTTTTAATAAACTGATTTAGTGCCCCATAATTTTCCCCCTCTTTTCTCGTTCTTCAGTGGGAACTGTCTTCAGACCATTCTAATGTGAAAGAACCCAATCCTGCAAACACTCACAGGAAGAGCCCCACTGACTTCAGTGAGGTATCTTTAGTAAGGAAGGACGGCGCTCAAATTATCTCAGTCTCTGAGGTTCACACCTTCCAGGAGAATCTGAGCATTTCAAGATCACGACGATTAAACCTACTCCTTGTGAAGTCAATGGGACCCACACCAAAGCCCCATGGAGGTCTATGCGTTGAAGCAGCAGGACTATTCATGTGCTTAAAGTTAATAGCATGCTTCAGTGTCTTACTGGATCTGGGACTAAATGAGCTAAGCACATATTTCATAAGGGTTTTCAAGATGAAGTAATTCCTTTGAGGACCCAGATAATGCTGCCCCTCCCCCATGGTGCCTTAGAGAAAAACTGTGGCGATGAACAAGTCAGAGATACGTGTGTGTATTTGTTATACTCTGTGCCTTAAGAATCTGCAAGCCTGCTTATATCATCAGTCAGGGTGAGATATTGCTAATTCAAATCCTATCTATCTAGTATTTTAGGCTTAGTTTGCGGTTTTGTTTATTTGCTAGCTAATCTGCTTTGATCTGTTTGCTATCACTTATAATCACTTAAAAGCTATCTTTCTGTAGTTAATAAACATGTTTTATCTTAACCTGTGTGTTTTTGAGTGAAGTGTTTGGAAAAATCTCAGCTTGGTTAACACAGGCCTGTTGCATACCTTCCTCACATCAAGGGGGAAGTGGGGTAATTTAATGAGCTTGAACCGTACAGATCCCCGTGAAGTGCAAGATTCTGGGTTTATACTTCAATAAGGGTGCAAGGCTGGGGAGCTGGGAAATTGACTGGTGCCTCCTGTTTGTCCATGAGTGGCTTAGGTAAAGCACTCAGGTGACTCAGTTGGGTGTGTGGTGCCACCTGCTGTCACACTGGGTGATAACAAGGCATGGAGAGGCTGGCTGGTATCATCAGCAGAGCAGAGTGAGAGAGGCCAACCCAGCTGAATTGTTAGGGGACAAAGCAGTTCCAATGGCTCACAGACTGCACCCCAGAGGTGACAAACCATCACAGTGTGTTCTACCCCTTCTCCTACCCTGGGTGTGTCTTGTCTATTTAGGTTGTAAACGCTTCAGGAGAGGGAGCGCCTGCTTCTCTGTGTTTGTACAGGGCCTAACAAAATGGGGCCCCATTCCAGCCCCTTCAGCTGTACTGTAACAGACATGATTAACAATACAAATTTAATGTTTATAAAGCTATTTGAAGAGAGATGGTTGCTATAGAAACATTAAGCTGTTTATCTGTATATATATACATGTTATTATGCCAGTATTTAATCAAGTGAATTGGAGAAAACAAGGAAATGTGTGTGTAATACATTTTAATTTTATTTATGTTTTAAATATATATTAAATCATAGACCTGAAAAGTGGAGTTTGTGCTTTGTAAATTCCAGATAATGGGCTAGATTCAGCACTGCATTATTCCAGTCTCAGACTGCTGTCAGCCCACTCATCCCAATGGCTTTATAGCCGAAAAATGCTGGAATAACACAGTGGTTAATCAGGTCCATGATTCTGAAGAGTGTTTAGAAAAAAATATCAGGGGGTAGCCGTGTTAGTCTGTATCTACAAAAACAACAAGGATTCTGGTGGCACATTAAAGACTAACAGATTTATTTGGGCATAAGCTTTTGTGGGTAAAAACTTCACTTCTTCAGATGCATAGAGTGAAAGTTACAGATGCAGGCATTATATACTGACACATG
>NW_020669777.1:0-1359 GCF_002925995.2 Terrapene triunguis | reverse complement strand
GGGGGGGGCACAGATGTGGGGGAGCAGGGCAGGGGGCACAGATGGGCAAGGGGCGCAGGCAAGGGGGTGCTTCAAGCAGCTCATGCAGATACGTGGCCAGTGGGACTGTCAGACAGGGTCACTAACACAATGGGCCTGGTTAGTCCCTGGGGCCTCCCAGTCTCCATGTGCCCCAGCAGAGGGGCCCAAGGCCACCCCCCGCCTCTCCCCGTTGCAGGGCCCAGGAAGACCAGGAGTGCAAGCCCTGCCCAGCCCCAGGGGTCAGCCGTCCTGAGTGAGTTGTGAGGGTGCTGGTGCCCCGGGGCGGGGGAGCCCTGGGGGCGGTGCCCCGGGGGGGGGCGGTGCCCCGGGGAGGGGCGGCAGGCAGCGGGAGGCTATGCCAAGTTCAGTGCTGGGGTAGAGGCTCCCTGGGGAGGGGAGAGCTGGCTCCGCTCTCTGTGCCTTGGCAGGGACGCTGGGAGGCAGCCAGGCACCCTGGCTTGTCGGAGGCGCTGCCTCCCATCCCTGGGGCAGCTGGCGTGATCCTGGCCAGGCCAGGGCACTCCAGTGCTAGGCTCAGCACCCCCCTGCCCGCAGAGGGGCTGACCCCTGGGGACCCCAATCCCCCCCTCCTCATGGGGCAGGGGGGAAACCAGAGCATGAGTTCCCCGGGCGGGGGCCGTGCACGGAGCCACAGCTCGCCCCAGGCCCCACTGAGCCCAGTGTGGGCAAACCCAGGACTGCACCACTGCTGATGTCTCCTTCCCAGGGGCTGCCCTGGTGCCCTCTCCACCGCCAAGCCGCGGCTGCCTGGCCGGAGCAGCTCGGGTCTTGCTGGAGGCGAGAGGCCGGTGGGCTGGGACTGCAAGGCGCAGCCGCCCCCTCAGCAGGCAAACTCCTCGAAGTTGCCGAGAGCTGGGTGCCGAGGTAGCATGTTCGGGGTGTAGCCGAGACTGTCCGAGTGGCTCCGCAGTGTGTTACAGGTGCTCTGGGGAGGAACAGGGGGGTGAGAAGCAGGCAGTGTCTCCGTCCGTCCGCCCGCCCCCTCCCAGATCCCTGCCCTGCTGCCCCCACAGCCGTGGTCTGCCTCCCCTCCCCACGTTCCTGGGTCCCTGGCTGGGGCTGGCCGCTGGTGCCATGACCCTCCTGGCGTGCTCTGATGCCAGGGCCGTGCCAGGCTCCCCCAGTTCTGGGCCGGGAGGGTCTGTGGGAGCCACATGCAATTGGCCGAGGCTGTGTCTGTAACATGGGCGTCGATGTTGGCACAGGACGTGGAGGGTGCTAGTAAAATGTGCTGATGAGACGGGGCGGTGCTGTCAGCCAGGGCACTGGAGGAGCCCGAGGCAGGGAAAGAGCAAGAGCAGGGGGAAGAGGGGCAGC
>NW_020669776.1:0-1344 GCF_002925995.2 Terrapene triunguis | reverse complement strand
GCAGAGGTCTTCCAGGGGGTACATCAACAGGCTACATAAAAAGCATTAGCGAAGTCAGTACAAACTAAAATTTCATACAGACAATGACTTGTTTATACTGCTCTATATACCATACATTGAAATGTAAGTACAGTACTTATATTCCAATCAGGGCTGACGAGGGGGGGGAAGCCGGTACAAATTACCGGGGCCTGGCGGTCCGGAAGGGGGCCCGGCTTCCCCGGCTTTCCCCGCTCTCAGCCCTTGCTGGGGGGCCCGAAAAAATATTTTCACTGGGGCCCAAACCAGCTGTCGGCGGCCCTGATTCCAATTGATTTATTTTATAATTATATGATAAAAATGAGAGAAAGCAATTGTCAGTAATACTGTGCTGGGACACTTTTGTATTTTTATGTCTGATTTTGTATGTAAGTAGTTTTTAAATGAGATGAAACTTGGGGTACGCAAGATAAATCGGACTCCTGAAAGGGGTACAGTAGCCTGGAAAGGTTGAGAGCCACATCTCTAACCCACTAGACCTCCCCCTGCTCTCACAGCTCCGGATAGAACTCAGGAGTCCTGACATCCAGCCCCCTCTCTAACCATTAGACCCACTCCTTTCCTGAAGCTGGTGATAGAAGCCAGGAGTCCAGACTCACACCCCTGTACGTTGTGTGCATAATAGTGATGTGACGTGCAATTGGACAGAGATACTTTGCAGTGTGCAGCTTTGCTTGGCTCATGGGGCCTTAATGGAGAAATTCTGTAGCCATTGGGTGCCCTCTGGTGGCTGGAGGTAGCTCAGTGGGACTTAGACATACAGTCCGTGCTGTGATATCCAGGGCTGATGAAGGCCCTTACTCAGGCAGAGCTCGCTTAGGGCAGCTGGACAGCCAGCCCCATGGTGAGCTGCGGACTCTGGCCACCGGGATTGGATGCCTGCAGGGAGATGTGACCAGAAGTTAATGGGGCTGGGAGCGACCTTAGCTCCGGCAGCATCCCCTCTCCTGCTGCCAATGAGCAGCGGCAAGGGGCAAGTCTAATGACTGTGGATCAAACATAGGCCCTTCAGCACCAGAGACCCAGGCCTCTCTCTTGAGCCAAAGGAGGAGATCCCTTGGCTGGAAATCAGTAGCAGGTTGTTATCTTAAATTGCCCACTAGGGGGACACATGCACCAAGCCAGAGCAGCTTTGGGCCAGCCCAGGGTAGAGGTCCATGTAGGATGTGCCCCAGCCAGGGCTGGCTCCAGGCACCAGCGAAGGAAGCAGGTACTTGAGGCGGCCAATGGAAAGGGGTGGCACGTCCGGGCCTTCAGCGGCAATTCGGCGGCGGGTCCCTCAGTCCCTTTCTTCCTCTTTGAGCT
>NW_020669775.1:0-1006 GCF_002925995.2 Terrapene triunguis | reverse complement strand
AAAACTGGCCCGGCCCGCCAGGGTGCTTACCCTGGCGAGCCGCGTGCTGAACGTTGCCGACCCCTGTGCTAAGCAATGAAGATTGTGAGAGCATGAAAAATATTAAGGATTTTAAACCAGAGTGGAAGGGCGAGTACCACTGCCATTCATTTAATTATAAAGAAGAGTAATAAGGGCTACCTGCCCAGGACAGTCATGGCTTCGCCTTCATCACAGCAGTTTAGCAGCTTCTCCATGTTGGCATCCAGGATGGCCAGAGACACTTGCAAGATAAGCTTGATACCCTCGTAGAAGAAGCAGTCAACAATGACCACAGCACTCTCAAAGGGCATGACGCTGAGGAAGAGGGTGAGGAACCAGGAGAGAGAAATGGTGGAAATCACTCCCAGCTCCTGCATCTTCTCTGACAGCTGTGGAAGGTAGTCTCGCGTGAGCTCCTCAAAAATGCCTTGGTCCACTAATGCACCTGAAAAGACAAGGGGGAAGTGACAATTTGGTATCACGGGACTGAGCACAAAGTAATGTAAATCTATGCTAGTTGGATAAATATTGATTCTAGTCACAAACCAGCCAGTTTTCAACAGAACTGAAATCAAGTAAGGTTTGGTCATATGTATTTCCTGGTTCCCTCTTTAATATAACTGAAGAATTCTGCATACACATGTGACTATCATGTGATCTGCTACTGTAGAGCCTGAGTGAGCAAGTCATTAATTGATCTGTATACCCCACCAGACAAAAGAGCGGTGGGGTAAATGATTATTATTCTAAAAATAATGTCACAGAAGCAGAGAGATTAAAATTGAAGAACTGTGTGGGACAATCACCTACAGCACATACGTTCGTGCTTTATCCAGTCTAATTTTAGAAGTTCCAAGCAATGGGGCTTCCACAACTTCCCTTGGGAGACTATTCTAAAACAGAACTGATCTCACAATGAGGAAGTATTTGATAGGCTATTTTTTTTCTAATTTCATCCCATCATTCCTATTTATACCCCCGTGTA
>NW_020669774.1:0-5581 GCF_002925995.2 Terrapene triunguis | reverse complement strand
CAGACATAGGTATTTTTTTAAGGTCCGCTTTGATTTTATTTTAACATAGCTGCTGCACTGGAGTTTTATTTCCTGGCTGTCTTATTCATTTGTAGAGCTGAAGTCTGTGCATTTTGCAAGCTCTTTAAGAAGGTGCTTGGATTGCAATGTAATGTGCAGCTTTGCAGAGCAGCACAAGTTTAGTAGCAGTGACTCTGTGGGAATGATCCTCCACTGGTGTAAATCAGCATAGCCCAAGTAACTTCACTGATTTATACCAGTTGAGGTTCTCTCTCTCTCTGTATCTCCCCCTTGAGTTTAGTCTCTTCCATATCCCATGGTGACAGCTCTAAAATGATGGGAGAAAACAGGACTATAGGGAGAAGAGCCCAAAGCCCAACAGATCCCATTTCCTTATGAAAGGACAGCAGGTGCATTGGTACTGTCACTCTGTATAAGAAGCAGCTGTTACAGTGAGGAACAGAAACTGAAGAAAGCAGGGAGCTTTTTGTACTGATCGGTATCACTGTGATGAGCTATAGCCTGGCTGACACTCAGCATCATCTGCTTCCACCCTGCTGATTGTAAATGTGTAGTCACTGCCAGACCCATGCACTGAACCGGTCTCAGAGGCACCATAGATAAGGAACTTGGCAGCTTATCCCAATGTCGGGATACCACATCACATTCTGTTGATTCTGTTAGCACTGGAACTGGTTTTGCAGTTGCTAGTGACACTGTCTCCTGGAGATGCTGATAGAGATTCTGGAGTCTGAGTCATCACAGTGTCCCCAATGGAGTTTGCATGGGGAAAAAAATTAGAAGAAATATGAATTCATAGACTATAAGGCCAGAACATACCATTGTGATCATCTAGTCTGAGCTGCAGCATGGTACAGGCCATAGCCCCTCCCTGAATTAATTCCTGTTTGAACTAGAGCAAGTTGTTTAGAAAAACATGCCAGCTTGATTAAGAAATTTCTTGTGATGGAGAAACCAACACAACCCTTGGTTAAGTTGTTCCAATAGTTAATATCCTTTGTCTACCTTCACCTTCCAGCCACTGGATCCTGAGATAAAATAAATCCAATTAAGAATATTTTTAAAAAGGAAATTGAATATGTCTAATTTCCATTTAATCTACTTAGTTACATGAAGCACTTTGTATACTGTAAATGTATGATTCTGCATTCTTATGTGGTAAGAAGTATTCTTGGTTTGATGAAGAAATTAACAACCTTTCTATATGATTATCTTACTCCAGTGTATCCTGTTGTTGTTGTTCTTACACTAAATCCAGAGCACTAGGAGTCAGAGAAGCTGCGTCTGAAAGATCATCTTAAGATTTCTGGACTGACTGACCCTAAGCTCAGAAGCCTAGAGTCTAGGGAATGAAAGATTTATACATACCCTGTAGAACCTGGACATGTCACTCTGGTGGAAATATGCAAAAAGCTGCTCTGTGTAAAAGGGTTCTGTGAATGTTCCTCGGAGCACAGACTGCAGAGAAAGGGCCATGTACATCCCTCAGGCTGAGACTTCAGCTCATATTGAGTGGAATGAGAGATTCAAACATGCAGTGAGAGCAGGATATGGCTCTTATAACCAATATGAGAATTAACTGAGTACCCAGAGCCTGAATGTCTGCGTCTTCAGCAACTTTTACCTTCTCCATTTTCACTCTGGGGTTCATTCTGCCCCCCTTTCTCATGTTAAGTACTACCTTACTCCTCACAGATAAGGTTCTAGTCAGCATGAGTAAAGGTTACAGAACCTTGCACTGGATTTGCAGTCCCCTCACGTCTCTGTGCCTCAGTTTACCCCCATTTAAATCCAGCTTGGCTGTTTCTTCCAAAAGTTATGCTGTAGTTCAAACAGGCATTAATTCAGGGAAGCTCTGGGGCCTGCAAAGTACCAGAGGTCAGACTAGATGACTACGATGCTCCCATCTGGCTTTATAGTGTATGAACACCCTGAGTCACCTGGGGGAGACAGCCATCAGAGTAGCTATTACAGTCTGTGAAGACTGAATGGGTCTAAATGCCCTGACAATGGAGCAGCCATCCTCATGCTCATTCTAACAAGCAAAAGGTAGTCTGAGGCTCCAGGAGACTTCACTCTTAGGCCTTCAAACAATGACTGTTACACTCTGGTGAACTATCTGGCAACTGGGCCCAGACTCAAGTGATGGACACTGTTCATTGGTGCTTCCTTGGAAGAGGTGGTGACAAACCGGACAAGCAGAGGAGAGAGGAAACATCATCAGGACATGCGGGTAGTTGTGACCAGGGTGGGTCAGAGGAGAATCTCTGTTGTTTAGGGACTTTTCTACACTTGCAATATAATTTGGATTACGGTATGGTGTCAATTTAAAATACAATAGCTATTCTTGAATAACTCCATGTGTGGATACTTTTATTCTGGAATAAGGGTTGGCCTTCACTAGAAAGTTAGGTGGCCCTGTCTATGTTGCTCAGGGGTGTGAAAAAAATCACACCTGTGAGAGATGTACTTAAGACAATGTAAGCCCCAGAGCAGACTGCACTAAGTTGATGGAAGAATTCTTCTCTTGACCTAGCTACTGCCTCTTGAAGAGGTAGATTTACTCCAGATACGGGAGAACTCCTTCTGTCGCTGTAACGTAAGCCAACCTAAGCCCCAGAGCAGACTGCACTAAGTTGACGGAAGAATTCTTCCATGGACATAGCTACTTCCTCTTGGAGAGGTAGATTTCCTCCAGAGATGGAAGAACTCCTCCTGTTGTTGTAACGTGTCTACACTTAAGTGCTATGCAGCTGCCCTGCTCTAGCATTTCTAGTGTAGATATAGCCTAAAAGCGCCTTGTTCCTTTTGTGCTTAATACGCTTGCAAATCAGGTTCAGCTAAAGAGGAGCAAGCACACTTATTCTGGAATAAGATTGTCTACTCACGGAGCTATTCAGGAATAGCTACTCTGAGTTAATAGTTGTTCAAGAATAGGTATTAATAGTTAATAGCTATTCCGGAATGACTCCATGTGTAGATAAGCGTGTAGGGAATATGAGTTGGTTCAGTTCTTGTTCTGTAATTTAAGAAGCTAGCCTGTTTGATTTCGCTTGTTGTAAAGTGTAAGATTAGATAAGATCAAACACACATGCTATCTCTTTATTCTTGAAAATCCTTGTTTCTCTGATACTTTGTTCCAACTGCTAAATAGAAACACTTTTTTTAAGGAGGCTATTGGTCACTATCATTGGTCACAGGTTCTCAAAAGGAGGAAACAAAACAAAAAAGTGATAAAGGGTTTAGAAAACCTGACTTATAAGGAAAGGTTTAAGACAAAGACTGGGCAAATGTAGTCTTGAGAAATGAAGACAGAGAGGGGACTGGATAAGAGTCTTCAATAATGTTAAGGGCTGTTATAAAGAGGACTGTGATCAATTGTTTTCCAGGTCTGCTCAAGGCAGGATGAGAAGTAATGGGCATAATCAGCAGCAGGGGAGATTTAAGTTAGATATTAGGAAAATCTTTCTAACTCTAAGGGTAGCTAAGATCTGAAATAGGCTTCTAAGAGAGGTTGTGAAATCCCTGTCATTGGAGGTTTTTAAGAACAGGTTGGACAAATACTTGTCAAGAATGGTCTAGGTTGACCTGGTCTTGACTCAGCGTAGGGGGCTGGACTTGACTTCTCAAGGTCCCTTCTAGGCCTACATTTCTATCATTCTATGAAACACAGCTGCTCGGAATCCAGTTAGACCTGGCGGGTGTTAAGGGGCAGGTATATACGATGTCTTGGTCATGATCAAAGAGTCGGAGGATTGCATGATTCCACCGTGAGACAGGTGAGGGAAGAGGCTTAACATCTATGGGGATACACTGAGAGACACCAGAGAGGGAGCAGATTCAGCTGGTCCCATAGGTGTGACTGCAACGTATGGAAAGGGCTCTAAGTGCATTTGGCTTATGTCCACACTAGCACTTACGTCAGCAAAACGTATGTCAGTCAGGGGTATAAATATTCCACCCCGCTGAGTGACATAAGTTTTGCCGAGATAAGCGCTGGTGTGGACAGCGCTATGTCAGTGGGGGAGCGTCTCCTGCCGACATAGCTGTGGCTGCTCATTGGGGGTGAATTAATTATGTCAACGGGAGAGCTCTTCCTCTTTGTCATAAAGTGGCTACACAAGCTTTCTAGTGTAGACGTGGCCGTAGTCTTTGGCTGCTTCCTTCCCCAGCATTCCATGCAATCTGCTGTTTCTGCTCATGCAGGTAGCTTCTAGAGGCTTTGTACAGTGGTCACCATTTGTCAGCTGATGTATGGCTTGTATTGTAATGATAGTGGGAGCTTGGACCCTGCCTATAGGAAGGAGTGCGTAGACTTGAGTGGACAAAGGGAAGCTGCTGAGTTTATTTTAATAAATCAGCCTGTAAATTCCAGCCGGCTGGGAGCTGTAGAAATGAGAAGATGAAATTAGACTGTGGTTTGTGGTTTCTCAAAAGTTGCCCAAAATCTGGCACACGCTTGCCTGCTCTGGGAGTGGGTGGGAAACAGCTGTTACACCGAATAACAGAAATAGAACAAAGGTTTTTGTATTGGTCTGCATCACTGTGAGAGGGAAGCTCTGTCCTTGCTGACAATAATAATCTCCAGCATCATCCGCCTCAACCCGGCTGATTGTAAAAGTGAAGTCGGTGCCAGACCCACTGAAACTGAACCGGTCTGGGACCCCAGAGGGGCGGGTGGAAGCGCTGTGTATGAGGCGCTTAGGAGCTTGTCCTGATTTCTGTTGGTACCAGGCCATGTAGTAGCTAACACTGGAACTGGCTTTGCAGTTGATGGTGACTCTGTCTCCTGGAGACACTGCCAGGGATTCAGGAGTCTGAGTCATCACAATTTGCCCCTCAGAATCTGGTGGAAAGGAAAAACATTATAAGAAAAATAGGAAAATCAAATTAAATACAATTAAAAATGGAGAGCTGCAAATTTTAAGTTGAACCGCTTAGTTACATTAAAGTCTGTGTCCACTGGAAATGTCTCCTTGTGATCTAATGGGATGAAGAATTAATATTGATTTGATGACGAGATCTATGATGATGATTATCTTAATCTAATACCTCCCCGGGTGGTGGTCTTACCCTGAATCCACAGCACTAGGAGCCAGATCAGATGAGTCTGTGAAATCATCCTTGTCCCTCTAGTCTGACAGTCACAGAGAATCTAAGGCATAAAGTCTAAGAAATGAAACTTTTATATCTGCCCGGCATTGCAAGAAAATGCCACTCAGGTGGAAATATGCAAAGCTGCTGCTCTGTGTAAATGAGCATTCCCTGTGCCCCGGCGCAAAGGGTGTAGAGAGAGAGCCATGTGCAGCCTTCGGTGTGAGAATGCAGCTCCTATGGATGAAATCGAGTATTATTGCTCACATGTCAGCTAGGGCTTTTCTAATCAATGTAAGCTTTAGGTGAACATCCAGTGTTTGTGTCTGTATCATTTGGAAGTTAGAGTCAGATTCTGAGAAGTACCTCACTTCAGAAGCAATTGTACTGATTTCCCTGAGCCTGCTTGTGCAGTAAGGTACTATTCAGCTCTGCAGTTCCTGTGTTTAGATTAGAGTTGGGTCTG
>NW_020669773.1:0-2332 GCF_002925995.2 Terrapene triunguis | reverse complement strand
ATTCTGACATTTAAAAAAAAATCATTTGAATTAGAATCAAAATTTCCCACAAAACGAAAGGCGACTAAGGGTATGTCTACACCCAGCCGCTAGTTCGGCGGCTGGCAATCAAAGTTCTGGGTTCGACTTATCGCGTCTTGTCTGGACGCGATAAGTCGAACCAGGAAGTGCTCGCCGTCGACTGCGGTACTCCAGCTAGACGAGAGGAGTACCGCGGAGTCGACGGGGGAGCCTGCCTGCCGCGTGTGGACCGAGGTAAGTTCGAACTAAGGTACTTTGAATTTCAGCTATGTTATTCACGTAGCTGAAGTTACGTACCTTAGTTCGATTTGGGGGTTTAGTGTAGACCAAGCCTAAGTCTGTCTCCTTACCACAATTTGGGTCACTTCTCAGTAGATTTTATTTAGACAACATACAAAATCAACACTTCACTTGGAAAACAATCCATGCAAACATATGGTGGGATGCTTTTTTTTTTTCTCTTTCAGATTTTACACAGAGTATGGAAGAGAGTGTGAGTACAAAAATTCAAGAGTTTCACCAATGATCAAACGCATGCATACATAGTATAGCATTTGTTGGGAGAGAGATCAAGCCCAAGGAGCCTGGTTCTGCTGTCAATGGTAAAACTCCCATTGGCTTCAACAGCATCAGGACCAGTAATGGAGCCCTGGTCTTGATTGTAGCCAGTGGAACTATAGCAATATAAATAATAGTTACTCTACCAAGTATAAGAACATGTATTGGTTAATATCTTGTGCCAAATTCAGACCTAGAATAAGGGTGTGTGACAAGCTGTTGAGTTGGATTCAACAGTGAAATAAATAGCAGTAGACTTCCAGTGGAGTAGTATCTGCTTCTGTCCATTTGCCCCGACTCATGCAATGAGCTCTGCACCAGTGAATCCCGGCATCTGCATGGAGCTCCATTGACTTCATCAGGGCTGCATACAGGCACAGTGATTGCAGGGTTGGGTTCCTGAAGCCATGTGTAATGCCGTTGAAGTTAATGGAGTTGCACCAATGGTTAATGTGGCCCATAAATCTGGGTAGTGAGTCAGCGAAGACCATGGTCTGTATCTCAATAATACAGTGTCACACTCGGAATGCATTAAATACTATTCTTTTTCTACAAAGATCAAGTCTGTTTCATTCTCTGTGTTTTTATGTTGTGCACAGTACTTAACAATAAATAAATTCTTAGTTTTATGTAATCTGAATTGGATCTGATAGCCTATTAGGGCAAGCACAGTCTGTAGTGTTTCTGAAGAGCACAGTTTCACTCTCTCTTCAAAGTGAAAAAAGGCAGTGGGAAAATGGGTGCTAATGGAAAAGTGCCTGGTCTGATAAACAGAATATCGAGCTCAGAAAGGACTAACCCCATAGAAATTGCCCTGGTAAAATAAAGGCTGAAAGGGCTCACAAATCAGTGATACTAAGGATTATAAAAGCAGTGAACCTTCCACAGTGCAATAGTAGACTATCGGGTCAACCTTTGTCAATGCAGAAACAGCTACTTCAAGTAACCAAAGTACTGAAAGGAGGGGGGTTTTGAACTTCTAAGTCAGGCATTTAGGATTTTTTTAATTGCTTCTTAAAGACCCTGTAGTGGGTCTACAAACCCCATGCTGACATTAGGCAGGGGAGCCTCTCCTGTCTGCAGACAAACAACTCAACCACACCCACACCCAGCTGCCAGTTATGGAGGCAGGCACTCACAGCTGTACCCAATGGAAGAAACAAGGCCTACTAGCAAATGAGGGGGAAGCAGAAAGGCCTGGGACAGCAAAGGGGAAACATGTGTGCTCTAGGTGGCCTCCCTGAGCACAGCTCAGAGATTAAGGTACACTTTTAGTCTCAGCCAAAGATCAGAGTCAAAGAACTGTCCTGACAAGGGGCAAACTAAGGCGGTATTGGCAGGGGCAGCAGTGACCCCCCCAAAGGACCACACCAGGAGTCGGTGACACACCCACACTCAATAAACTGAAGAGAACTCAGTTTAACTGGCTCAAAAGCATGAAGTGCTGCAGCAACCCTATTGGAATATATACCAAAGAGTCTAGGTAGTTCAGACCTGGGGCTTTAAATCCTAGAAAAGCACACGTGATTAACTTTATACAGATGAGTAGTCCCACTGAATCAATGAGACTTCTCACATGCATAAGAATTTGCAGGATTAAAGTGTAAGCCATCCTCTCTGCCTTCACGTTTATGGGCTCAATTGGTACGTTTTGTTGCTGATATGAAACTTATCAAAAGTTTTCTGTGGTCTGGAGACAGTGTAGCTGTCATAACTATGAAGGGAAGGGTAACAGCTCTCTGTGTACAGAGAC
>NW_020669772.1:0-5201 GCF_002925995.2 Terrapene triunguis | reverse complement strand
AGGAGTCTCTTAACACTCTGGAGGCTAAAGAGGGTGAGGTGGGGGGACTCTGCTCTGAATTGCTCCTACCAAGGCTCACAAGGGGTGTGAATTTGGGATGTTCTCAAAGAGCCCCACAAGGCTCATAATAGGGAGCGACCCACACAATTCCTAAACGGGGACGCTGATGAGCATCCCAGACTCACAGTGGAGAACTGATGAACTTCCTGATACTGGCAGGGGCTTATGGGGAGGCAGCAGGGAGTGGGGCAGGGCATCCTCACTGCCTGGGGACCCATTCATGGAGTCAGAGGGCAGCAGGGGAGTGAGAGGAAGGTTATTGATTCCCAAGGGCTCAAGGAGCAGCAAGAGGGGGCAGGGCTGCACAGAGATTTTTTGGGGCCTGTAACTGAATATGAAATTGGGCCACTCCCCATTCCAAAGAAATTACCAAGGGTGCCAAAACACTGAGGGGAGGCCCCAGTGGTGGTGGAGTTTGGAGAGTGAGCCCACCCCACACTACTGCTGGTTCCTGTCCCATGGGGCTGGGGCTGGATCCAGACTCCAGGCTGTGTGAAGTGGTGTGCGGGTTAGCAGTGCCAGTCTGGTTTGGTGCAGCCATCCCTCATGATGGAGGGGCAGCTGGGCCAAACCTGAGTGAGCAGCACAGTAACCCCACGTGCAAGGTCACAACATGACTGGCCCTAGTCACGTGCCCTATCATGAGGGAGGGGAGGCCGGGCCAAATGGGAGCGGCGTTGCGACCGTGTGCACCACTGTGCAATGCCACTTGCTTTGGGGGCCCACTCAGACGGGGGCTGGGACAAACACCCGCTCTTCTCCCCTCCCGCCCCTTTGCGGTGGGCGACTCTGTGCGGCGTTTCTTTCAGAGACAGAGTCATTTAAGAGAGAGGTGGAATCGCCTGCCAGATTTCACTTGATTCAGGCCCCAGCTGTAGAGCAGGCCCTCAGGAATGAGTGACACATTTATTCATGTTTTGTACCCCAGACCTGTCAGTTGCATTTCCCATGGGGATTTGACTCAGTAAATAATCCTGCTGCTTTAATCACTAGGACACCCAGCTCCCAAATCACCCCTGTTACAATCCTACTGACTTCCCAGGAGTTGGCCCTGGGATGGAATTTGCCTTTCTCAGTCTCCCATTTCCAGACAGTAGAAGATTCATGATTACAACCAAGAAGTTGTTTCACTGACCTGTCACATCCAGTTCAATGTAGGCTTCTCCATGCCAGTCTGAGACATCAACCTGGCAGGCATATTTCCCTTTGTCGGTGACCTGGATGTTCTTCAGCTTCAGGGAGAGGTTTCCTTTGCTCAGCTGAGATGTGAAGAACTCCGTTCGGCCCTGGTATCCCTCACCCTGCCTTTCTGTTTGTGTTCCTCCATTATAGAAGGTCACTTCTATTCTCTCCAGAGGTCTTGCAAGTGTCCACTGGACACCAGTGCTCAGAGGGACCCTTGGAGATGACAGGTAGCAAGGCAGGATAGCATCTTCTCCAGCGACTCCAATGACAATATTATCAGGGGTATGGATTGTAAACTGGCCTGTATGGAGACACAGATACATCTTTGTAATATGCTTTGGGTTGTTCTCTATGGAATGCAGATGTGAATTACTATGGGGATCCCTATCCAAACCCATAGGGAGGCAGCTAGAAGATTCCACTCAAATGTGAAAACAGTTCCAATCTATGTCCCACCATTCCGGTCAGTGCTCTTTCTCTTTTCATATCACACTTAATATAATGGAAATGTATCCCGCAACCTGGGACTCAGGAACATGTGTCCCTTGTTTAATGGGGCTGAACAGTGAGATTACCCCTCTGTTCTGATTTATTTTAGCAATTTATGATTATTTAAAGGTCAATAACATTTTAAATGTTTAAAGACAGAAAATATGTTTTCTATTTATCTTCCACATTTTTCCTATCAAAATATGAAGGGCCACATTATCTATCTATCTATCTATCTATCTATCTATCTATCTATCTATCCACCATTTACTTACACACACAAACATGCAGATACATTTTGAAGGATAATAAATATTGGTGCGAGCAAGGTGCAGAGTGATAGGTGTTTGGATACTGTATCAGACAATGCATCTTTTCCTGCCATTATTCCATCTCCAGAAGGCATTCCAAGTGCAGAATGCCTGCATGATCCAGCTTAAGCCATACCATGGTTAAATTGTTATTGAACTGAGGAGAGCACACATCATAAAATTCTCACAGCAACTTTTGGTCTCTGTTGTCCAACATGGGACTGAAATCAGGGATGCAGATATCTGAAGTTCTAATTATCTTCCAACACTTAAGACTTACTGTTTATATTTTTTTAGTTAATTATTGTTACTTTAAATCCAATCTGACAGTCCCTCAGTAGCTAATCAGCAATAATTCCTAGTGGAATGACCTTCTCCTATTGATTGATTAGTTTAAACACATTAAACAGAATAATTTCTCTGAAAATAAAAAAGATTAGACTCTCATTTTCTGAAATGAAAACTCCTATTCTGAACAATAAAACAAAATACATAGGCCCATAGCTGTTAAGGCCAGACCATTTAGTCTGACCTCCTGTGTAACTCAGGCCTAAATCAAGCCAAGTATCTTGTGCATCTCTTTTTATAAAGATGCCAAATCCTGACATAAAAATTTCAAGTGATGGAGAATCCACCACAGCCCCTAGTTCCAGTGATTAGTCACCCTCACAGTTACAGATTCACATCTTATTTCTAGTTTGAATGTTCTATGTTCGACTTCCAGCTGCTGGATACTGTTCTGGCTTTCAATACTAAAATGACCTTTGCTATCACAAATCTCCCTGCGTTACTTAGATATTTATGGATCACGGTCAAGTAATTTCTTAACCCTATTTTCATAAAGCGAAATAGATTGAGCTCCTGAAGTCACTCATTGTACGGTGTGTTTTCCAGATCTCAAACCCATCTCTTTTGGTGCTAGTGATTCTTTCCATTCCTATGTAATTAATTGCCTCTTAAAATTTGTCTGACACAGAATTCTCATTACCTGTAGCCAGGTGGGGTATTTGTAGAAAAATCAGTAACTGAATAGTTGTCACTGAAGGAAATAAGGAATCCATCACTGAGCAGGATCTGGGAAATACCAGCAGGACATCAAGGGTGCAACTTCCAGGGTCAGATCTTGTCAGCCTCCATCAGTCAGGAAATGCAAACCATGAAATGACAGCAATGAGTTTAGATAATAGCTCCAAACATTAGCAAGAACATAAAGAGAATGTTACAGAAAGAGCCCAGTGAGTGTAAAGGGAGTTTTACCATTGACTTCCACAGGAACAGGATCGGGCCCAGTGTCTTGACACACACACTGAGCAAACATACAATTACGGCAGACACTTAAGGGTCTCCCAGGGGACTGAGCTCACCACAAGGTTATAGAGTCAGTCTCTCGCTGGCTAACTGAATATTTAATTGTTTCATCCAAAGTGGAAAAGCTTCAACAACAGAGCCCCACTCTAGAATACCCAGTAGCCCACTGGCGAGGGCAGTTACCTGGGTTCACATCTCGACTACAAATCAGACAAGGTGGGAACTTGAACTTCAGTATCCCACAACCCCACTCAGCGCTCTAATCACTGGCCTATTGGCCTTCTCCTCCATGTTTTTTTGTGGAAAAGGGCTCCCTGGCTTAGGGACTCAGCTCCAGGTGAGAGATGACAACTCAGCATCCCAAGTGGAGATAGGAGCCTCCCTCCGCCCTGGAGTTAAGGTACCTAACGACCTTTGAGTGAGGGGCTTTGACCATCCCCTCTCCTCAGCACTTCTTCGTTCTAGCCTAGCCAGCTCCCCACTCAGCTTGCTGGCTTTTGTGGATCCCATTTCTACGTGCCTCTCTCTCCCCCTGCATTGTATAGGGACCCTGGGCAGCTCACAAAGGGCTGAGGATCCCACTGGGAAGCAGGGCACCTAGCAGTTAGGTGCTGCAATGCTGAGCCGATCTCCTATTTTTAGATCTAGCCCTCGCTGCCCTGCAGGGGCCGAGCATTCTCACTTCACAGCTCTCTCAGTCAGGAAACATAAGAACTAAACTGATTCTCCCAAACGTTACTGCAGAACAAAATGGAGAAATATGCTGCTGGGGAACAATCCAATTGGTTTTTTGCCTGTAAATATGAAATTATAGTAAATCAGAACTGTACCCAACTGTCTTGAACCAGTAGCAATAAAAAGTTGGCTAAGCTCTGGTTCTGTGTAGTTGCTCCCTAACTTCGCAGTATCTATTGCTAAATGAAATTTGCGCCCAAAGTTTGTTGTTACAAGGAAACAGAAATCATTTAATTCCTAGGAAAGAGAAACTAAATACAGTAATTAATTAGATTGACCAAGTATTAAAACCAGTTCGTTGGTGAGATCCAGTGCACACAACTCTGGCATTTCGTTTTCATAGACACTGGTCCAGCCAGGGTTAAACAACCAGCAGGCTAAGTGACCCAAGATCAACCTTTGAAAACATATTAGAGAAGTACTGAAATGGCCAACAGGAACATTTCTCGTCGATAGTTATCAAAGCCATGTAGGTGGACTAAATCCTTTGAAATGCAAACCTATATTGTCAGAGAATTAGAAGTTAATACTAATTGTATTTGTCTATGTTTCTCTATATCTGTTGGGAGTTTAACAATGTTATCTAATTAGCATGTAGATGCTAAGCTTCAGTTCCGGTCTATAATATTTCATTACTATATTCTATTGATGCACAGATCAAAAGGCAATATTAGCAATTAGGTGAAACTTGGGTGCAACAATATCATTGCCTTTATTTCTCTTTGAAGTTTATAGTAAACTATCTGTGAATATTTGACTGGTAAATTGCCTTATGCTAATAGATGCAACTAATGACCTGTGTATACATAAGAAATAGGAATATTGCTTCAAAAGCCACAATTTGTATTACCTATTTTTCCTCCAAGGGATACCCACTGTTACCTACTGTCAAGAGACTATCCTAACCTGTGAGAGAGATAAAAAAGAACTTTGGGACCTGATCCTTTTTTCATCTCAGATCTGCTTAAGCTTCGTCAGTGGAAAGTTAAGTCACAAGACTGAGGTCTCCAGGTACCCTGGACTGTCCCTGCAAATTCTTATGGAAGGATTTGAACAAACGCTGCACGTGGATGGCCTATTGGACTATAACCTATGGAATTGATTCTGTTAATA
>NW_020669771.1:0-1631 GCF_002925995.2 Terrapene triunguis | reverse complement strand
TTGTGTTATGAGGAGTAAATAACACTTCCTTATTTACTTTCTCCACACCAGTCATGATTTTATAGACCTCTATCATATCCCCCCTTAGTCATCTCTTTTCCAAGCTGAAAAGTCTCAGTCTTATTAATCACTCCTCATATGGAAGCCGTTCCATACCCCTAATCATTTTTGTTGCCCTTTTCTGAACCTTTTCCAATTCCAATATATCTTTTTTGAGATGGGGCGACCACATCTGCACACACTATTCAAGATGTGAGTGTACCATGGATTTATATAGAGGCAATATGATATTTTCTGTCTTATTATCAATCCCTTTCTTAATGATTCCCAAGATTCTGTTCACTTTTTTTACTGCCGCTGCACATTGAGTGGATGATTTCAGAGAACTATCCACAATGACTCCAAGATCACTTTCTTGAGTGGCAACAGCTAATTTAGACCCCATCATTTTATATGTATAGTTGGGATCATCTTTTCCAATGTGTATTACTTTACATTTATCAACATTGAATTTCATCTGCCATTTTGTTGCCCAGTCACCCAGTTTTGTGAGATCCTTTGGTAGCTCTTCACAGTCTGTCCAGGACTGAACTATCTTGAGTTTTGTATCATCTGCAAATTTTGCCACTTCACTGTTTACTTCTTTTTCCAGATCATTTATGAATATGTTGAATACAACTGGACCCAGTACAGACCCCTGGGGGGACCACTATTTACCTCGCTCCATTCTGAAAACTGACCATTTATTCCTACCCTTTGTTTCCTATCTTTTAACCAGTTACCAATCCATGAGAGAACCTTCCCTGTTATCCCACGACAGCTTACTTTGCTTAAGAGCCTTTGGTGAGGGACCTTATCAAAGGCTTTCTGAAAATCTAAATACACTATATCCACTGGATCTCCTTTGTCCACATGAAGCAACAGAGAGTCCTGTGGCACCTTTAAGACTAACAGATGTATTGGAGCATAAGCTTTCGTGGGTGAATGCCCACTGCCAGGACTCTCTGTTGCTTTTTACAGATCCAGACTAACATGGCTACCCCTCTGATACTTTTGTCCACATGCTTGTTGACCCCCTCGAAGAATTCTAGCAGACTGGTGAGGCGTGATTTCCCTTTACAAAAACCATGTTGACTCTTCCCCAACAAATTATGTTCATCTCTGTGTCTAACAATATCATTCAAACTAGTTTCAACTAGTTAGCCCGGTACTGTGATTGCCGGGATCACCCCAGAGGCCTTTTTAAAAATTGGTGTCATATTAACTACCCTGAAATCATTTGGTACAGAAGCAGATGTCAATGATAGGTTACCGGCCCAGCTCCTGCAGACACACCAGGGTCACCAGCCTGATTCGAAAGAATTACAACAGAGCTGGCAGAGCTAAACAGCACCAGGCTCCGCTGGGACAGATGCTGGGAGCTCTCGGGCTTGTCAATTGGGGCGGGTCACTTCTCCCCAGGTTCTCCCGCTCGTGGTCCCTCCTCCCCGCTCAGCACTTCTGTGGTTTATTCTCCCAGTCTCTCGCCCTCATCCCATGAAAATCAACACCGCCCCTGAATCCATGCTTGTCCCCATCCACCGGGTCACCGTGTCTCTCTCACACATGCTCACACACACTCACACCGCCCC
>NW_020669770.1:0-2645 GCF_002925995.2 Terrapene triunguis | reverse complement strand
GATGTCTAGTTCATAGACTCATAGAAATGTAGGGCTGGAAGGGACCTCAAGAGGTCATCAAGTCCAGGATCGAGTAAACCTAGATTATCTCTGACAGGTGTTTGTCCAGCATGTTCCTAAAAAAAACAACAACCCAATAATGGAGATTCTACAACCTCCCTTGGAAGCCTATTCCAGAATTTAAACGACCCTTCTTAATATGTAACCTAAATCTCCCTTGCTGCAGATTAAACCCATTACTTCTTGTCCTGTCTTCATGGAGAACAAGTGATCACTATCCTCTTTATAACAGCCCCTAACATATCTGAAGACTGTTATCAAGTCTCCCCCGTCATCTTCTTTTCTCAAGTCTAAACATGCCCAGTTTTTTTAACCTTTCCTCATAGTTCAGGTTCTCTAAGCCTTTTATTATTTCTGTTGCTCTCCTCTGGACTCTCTTCAGTTTGTCCACATCTTCGCTCACGTGTGATGCCCAGATCTGGACACGGTATCCAGCTGAGGGCTCCGCAGTGCCAAGTGGAGCAGTGACCTCCCGTGAATCCTGCTGGGGCTTAGGAGGTGTCAGGATTTAGAGGGCTGTGTACATGCTGCCTAGCAGACATTTAGGCATCTAGGGGACTTTACCAGTGGGAATTTAAGCAACTGCAGAGTTAAGTGGCAGCTGAGTGGTGATTTTAAATATCTAAATTTTGGCTTCAGGTGCACAAAATGACAATTAGGTGCCTAAATCCCTTTGTGGCTCTAGCCTTCAGTGCCTAAATCTCTTGAAAATCAATCTCAGGCTCCCATAAAACGTAGGCACCTTTCAAAATTTTACCTCATACCTGTTGGTAAATCTTCTTTAATGTTGCAAGGTATGTTAACATTTCAATTAGTCTTTTTACTATTAGAAGTATTTTTGCAAGAGGGAAACTGTTCTTTTTTTTCCTTGGGGAAGTATGTTGATAAATGCCATGTTCTCTTCCAACTTCAGATGATCAGCGTTTGACTTTTGAAAGAGCCATACAGACTGTTCAGAAAGTGTGGAGCAATATAAGATCAAGCCCCAGAAGCTCAGGTATTTTGATTTTCATGGTGTTTTACTTTCCTTTCTAGATATTTTTTCTGTCATGTAACAAACAAACGATTCAGTTGTGAAGCTGAGTATGAGTCTACTCCAGAGTAATTACCAAGTATTTCCTGACACACAGCTGGTCTCAAATTACCTGCTATCCTGCAGAGACATAAACATCCTTAATATACTCTGACTTCACTGGGGCTACTCAAAATGTCTCAAGCTCAGCATGGATGTAACTCTTTGTAGGGTTGGTGAGGAAGGGAGCTGCGTACCGAAAGGGCAGTGATAATCAGGTTGTCCAGTTGTATAAGCTAACTGAGCATTTTTGCATATGGAAATTGCTAGCTAGAAGTGGGGGTGACTTTTAATTTTTTTCTAACTGTTGCAAGTTTTTCACAACTTCTTTTTTCATAAAACACTTGATGTTTTTTTTCCAGCCAGTTGGTTGAATTTTGTTTGTTTATTTAGATTCAGTTTGAAATTTTGACAAAAAGACGGCGTGAAAAATGTGGAGAATTATTTTGTGAAAACCATTTCTTTCCCCACCTGCCACTTGATACCCTGGTTCCTGTGATTCCGTGCACACGGCGTGAAAGATTCTCTGCTTTGTTACAGAAATCAGCGTCCCTGAGGAACTGTGGTGCAAGGAGATCAACCCTGACACTGCCATCCTGGACCTCCTGCCAACCACTCCATCCATAACTTCCATTGTCACAAGGTTCTTAATACAGCTCCAGAACGGCTGCATTGACACAGCTGCTCAACTCACTAAGGAAAAGCAAAGGTATCTTTCAATCCTCACCCCTAGGGGGGAACCACTCTGACTAGATAACTGTAGTTACCCATAAATCAACAATTCATCTTAAAACATAGATCCTGAGTCTCATCTCTCATCTCACTTCTGCCATCTGTGTGAGGAGGGCCAGGCCAGACTTCTCCAAGAAGAAAACATAACTCTTATGACCTTGTGCAATGAGGCAGTTAGGGTGAAGCTATATCAAGATCTGCTTAGGCGGCGTGTAAAGTTGATTTGGTCTTATTTTAGTGTCCCAGACAGGGGTGGTGGAACTAGGGGTGCAGGGATCCTGCAGCACCCCTGGCTTAAAGTGGTTTCCATCATAAACGGGGTTTACAGGTTTGTTCAATAGCTTTCAGCACCCAGCACCCTGGTCCAGACTTACCTTAGGGTAGCTGAGATCAGAATCTGGCCCTGACCCCACAGCAATCAAGGGATGACTCCAGACTGACCCCAGGGTAACTTGCCATGTTACCGTAAGGAAGGACCGAGGAGCACAGCAAGATACTTATGGTCCCAACAGGGAACTGCCTTTTTACAGCTAACCTGGGCGTGCCACAGACATTCTGCAGCATATAACCCAGAGTGTGATCGTAGCTTTACCAGTATGAAGATGTTGACAGCAGTGTAGTTTTCCCATATATTTAGGGTAATAAGTTATAGTGGTGACAAGTATCGGGGGGTAGCCATGTTAATCTGTATCCACAAAAACAATGAGGAGTCCAGAGGCACCTTAAAGACTAATAGATTTATTTGGGCATAAGCTTTTGTGGGTAAAAAACCCACTTCGAA
>NW_020669769.1:0-1366 GCF_002925995.2 Terrapene triunguis | reverse complement strand
CAGATAATTCCTTTAGCGTTGGGGGATTCTTGAATGGAAGCTGCTAGAGGGGGACAAAGGTGAGTGAATTTATTTAGCCACCGCAGCCCCTTGGAGGCAGCACGGCCTGTTTGACAGACGGGGAAACTGAGGCAGGGAGGTGTGGCCGGGGTCCCACCACAGAGCAGTGCCAGCGACGGGCTTTGCACTGCAGCCCCTAGGCCTGGCCGCCTCTGCTCAGCCGGTAGCGCTGCCGGGAGCCTGAGGCTTTGCCAGGGAAAGCGAGTCAGGGCTGGCAGGGGAGTGGCACCGATTTAATCCCCTCTCCGGGTGCCAGCGCACCTGGCAGCTCGCCCCCGCGCCAGGCACTCGCTCGGGACTGGCCTGCCCACTGCCCCCTGCATGATCCAGGGACGGTGCCCGCCGAAGCCCTGACAGCAGCAGGGCGGGGCCAGGCAGCTCGTGGGAGGGGGCCGATGGGGCGGGGGGGCTGGTGGCGCCTAGAGCCCGCGTTGATCCCAGCCCTGCATTCGAGGTGTTCGGTCCTGGGTCCTGTCCCAGTCCCCGCTGGCAGCCGTGGGCACAGCCCAGGGGGCAGCCGGCACTGGCGAGGTCTGGGCAGGGCTTTCGGCTCCTCGGCAGACGCTCTCCAGGCTGGGGGCTCTGCCCGCGGCCTAGGCAGGCCCAGCGCTGCAGGCAGGCAGAAGGGAGTTACTCCCTGGGTCCCTTTGCCCGGGCTGGTTCTGGGACTTACCAGGCGGCCAGCCTGGACTCTCGCCAGGAGACAGCCCCAGGGACGCTGCCCGCAGGGAGACCCGCAGCCAGGGGGCGAATGGATTGACCTGGAAAGTCGCCCGGCCCCAGGGCCGGCCTGGGAGTGAATCCTGCCCCAGCAGTCGGAGCACGTGCCTGGCTGAACCGCCGAGCCCCACAGCTCCTCGCCACCGTCTCCACAAGCCAGCCAGGGCAGAGCCAACAACTCCCCACCCACCCCCGTTTGGGGCCCTGGTCTGTTCGCGAGGATGGGGATCTCCTGCCCCCCCCACCCCCCAGAGGGACCCACGCTCTGGCTGGCGGCCGTTCAGAGCCAGGGCGGCCCGGCCCAGTGACCCACCCCCAGCAGAGACGCCACATGGCTCCAGGGTGCTCGCAGGGCCCCAGTTAGCTCTCACCAGGGACCATGCTCCACAGCGGAGCCACTTGTGGTTCTGGCTGCCACTGGCCTCGGGAACCCCCAGCCCCGGCCAGGAGAGCAGGAATCCAGGGGGCTACGGAGCGGGGCTGACGGCGTGCAGTCACGGTGCTCTCCTACCCCTAGTTCTCCGCCTCATCGCCCCCGGCTCGCCCAGCCCTCTGCCAGTGTCCCTCGAGCCCAGACCACCCCCCC
>NW_020669768.1:0-3661 GCF_002925995.2 Terrapene triunguis | reverse complement strand
GCGTGACGAGCGGCCAGCAGGGGGCGGTGGAGAGGCGTGACGAGCGGTCAGCGGGGCGGCGGTGGAGAGCAGTGAGCAGGCAGGTGGCGAGCGGCCAGCGGAGCGAGTAAGATGCCTCTTTACCTCCCTCATCCCAGTGTGGGAGGTGAACTCTGCGGATCCACCTCTGAACCCTGAGTCTGTTCTGACCAAGGGCAGCAACTGTGAGTGGGGAACCTGAAGGGGAAAGGACACTCCTCTACCTACTTGGGGGTGGGTCTTTTGCTCATGGTTTATGTTTATGAGCCCTGTTTGCGGTGTTTTCCCAAATTAATGCCAAGTTACTTCCCTCCTTTTATTGAAAGTTTCTTTTCTACACTCAGACTCTGTGCTTGTGAGTGGGGAAGTATTGCCTCTCAGAGGTGCCCAGGGGTGGGTGTGCAACCCCATCCCACCCATGCACCTTCTGGCTACATCTCAGCAATTTCCCCTCACTCCACTGACTGAGATCAAGGCCCCCTTTGTGCTGGGGTTGGAGCCTCCCATCTCCGCAGCTGCCTATGAGGTCCCATCTACTACCCCAAAACCCATAGCCCTTGGGGCAAACCAGGAGTGTTCCTTGGGGTGCCCCTGGCTGGGGGTGCAGCCACCCTCCCCGCGGACTCACCGTCTTCCTCAGATAGAAAGTGTGGTATTGGCAGGCTCTGCCCAGGACTCTCTGGTTGTGGAAGGTGATGGCCATCTGCACAGGGAGGACACGGCTGGGGTGAGCCGCAGTGTGTGGGGCCCTGTCACCACCCAGTGGCTGCAGCTTCATGTAACAGAGCGAAGCTGTTAGCTGATGTGGCAGCCGCTTGGGGGTTCTGGCACGGCTGGTCTCCAGTCTGATCCACACGGCAGCCCAACCTCAGCTCCCTCCGCCTCCCCGACCTGCACTTTGCACCTGCAGCACGTTCCTGTAGCCAAGGACTCTGCAAACCCCTGCCCCAGCCGGGCTCAGACCCAGGCTCACACCCAAAAGCACATCAGTGACACCGGCTCTTGTGGTATTTGGGGGCTTTTATTGATTGCCAGGTGGCAGCTGGTTTGGGTGTGAATCTCAGCTCTTGTTTGGGAGTGGGGGAGGGGTATTGTTCTGGGCTGGGTTAAATCTTGTCATGAATCATAGACTATCAGGGTTGGAAGGGACCTCAGGAGATCATCTAGTCCTACCCCCTGCTCAAAGCAGGACCAATCATCAGACAGATTTTTGCTCCAGATCCCAAAATGGCCCCCTCAAGGATTGAGCTCACAACCCTGGGTTTAGCAGGTCAATGCACAAGCCACTGAGCTATCCCTCCCCACAACAGAGGCACTTTGTTTAGCTCTGAGCAAGGAGTGTGGTTCAGTTGGTTAAAGCGGTTGGGAACGCCCACCCCGGGGTTTTATCCTGGCTCTGAGAGGAGAGTGTGTATAGTTACATGCTCTTGTAAAACCTTGAATTTATTCCCCCCGTGTCTGTTGCTTTTGTCTGCATGCCAAATGGATGGTGGGAGTGCCCTTTTTTGCTGCTTTTAGCTGGTTTGGGGCAACTCCATGTGTTAATGCATCAATTCTAGGTGTTAACCCGCTTCATTTTGGTTTTTTACTTTGAAATTCTTTTTTATTCACTCCCCTGCGATCGAGTCCAGCTCCTGTCTCCTAATGTGCTCTGTGAACTGTTCCATTTTTTCCTTCATCTGATTTACCAATTCAGGGAACGTATTGTGTGCTACTCTTTCCTTCTGTGCACTTACTTCTCCCGTTCTGACAGGCCCCCATCCAGGTCTCAGTTTAGGTTTTACCAGAACCTGGCTTTTATTATAAGCTGGTGGTTGCAATGCAGTGGACCCCATTTCATCTTTTCATTTTGCTAGGGCCCCTTTTTCCATTTCTGTCCCCATTCCTCAGGCACTAGGGGAGCGACCTGAAACCTGCTGTTTACCACAAATATATATAACAGGGGCCGGCACATCTCTTTTTTGTAGGTTTCTTACAGTTGTTTTCAGTGTTTTATTCTGTTCCTGTGCTTGCTGGCTGTGGGCTGCTTGCTGCCCCGCAAGGAGAGTGAGAGCAGGCCAGGGCTTTGTAGCATCTTCTGATTCTTTTAACACTTTTCTTGTTTCTTTTACTTGCCCCGCCAATTTTGTGGCCTGTTGTCTTAACCATTTAACAGCCATGGTTATAGTTTGCAATATTCTACATTTCAAGGCTAGTTTCTGCCCTAGCCTTACGAATTTCATTCCATGTTTCTTCCCCACTATGTTTTTTAAATTCATGTGGATCTCTTTTGCTAGCAACCCAGCGGGTCCACGAATTATCAAACTCTGTGGGGATTTGCAGGGAGGGTGAAGGGGGTTCCCTAGCTCATGGTTTTCTGTCATGTTAGATAACGATTCCTACAACGGACAGCTCGCTTACTCACCAGATCAGCGGTTGGGGTCACCAGTGTCATCAGACGCCACCGGTGTGGTGCTCTGCTCTGTCCAACGTTGATAACAGTTGGCTGCGTGCGTGTGTTCCACACAGCAGATCCCGAGAGAACCCCCAATGAGCACAGACTCCGATAAGGTACGAAGGCACCCGGCCAGGTTTATTATCAAATGAAACACAGTCTCTAGCTCCCCGGATCAGATGTCTACAGTTCTGCTAGTACATATGTGCTCCCTGACAATGGACCGGCTCAGTCAGTGGTGGGACTCTCCATTGCCCCCGCCTCGCGCCCCCCTCTAGCCGAGCTCCTCTTCTCCACCCCCTCGCCCAGCCCGTCCCTCGCTCTCCTCCCGCGCAGGGAGTCGGGCCGGGGCGGCGGCAGCGGCCACTACCGGGTAGGAGCTGCAGGTGATTCCCCATGTTGTTGTCGGGATCTCCACCTCCTTCCTCGGCAGCCGTCGCTGTTTACCCGGAGAGGAGTCTGGGAAGCCGCTGGGCGGGAGGAGGAGCTGCCGGGGAATCGCTCTGACCCGCAGCCGCGGCACGGTGACCCCTAGCGGCCAGCGGGGCGGGAGCTGCCGGGAGAGCCGTGGGCCGGGCCGGGCGCCCCTCCCCATGTCACGTCCCACCCCCTCGCGCTATCGGCAGCGGCGGGGTTAACATGGGTCTGGTGCGAGGCCGGCGCGTGGATCCCGCTCAGAGCGTGGGGCCGCCGCTGCCACTTCCCGACAGCCAGGGCGGGGGGCGGGGAGGCTAATGGCGCTCCCTGGCCAGCGCAGCCCGGGGCCAGTAGAGGCCGCCCATGGTGGTGAAATGGCCTGCCCGGGCGTGCTTCAGGCAGCAGCTGATCACTCCCCCCAGGGCTGCAGGTTCCCTGTGACCCTGGCGCCGCTGCTTTTGGCTTCCACTGGTTCCTATACTTTCCACTACGGAGATATTTGCTTCAACCCCAGCCAGCCCTTGCCCTCAGTCTCATTATCGTGGCTTCCCCTCACTCCTCCGGCCACGCCGCCCCGCCCCAGGGCTCCTCCGGCCACACTGCAGGCTGCCATGCTGTGCCCCCCCCTTGCTCCTCCGGCAGCGCCACCCCCGCCCCCCATGGCTCCTCCGGCCGGGCCGCCCCCCCTTGCCTGCAGGAGGTCAGCGCCGGCCGGGCAGGCCAAGCTTCAGAGCGGAGCATGGGCCCCGCCCGCAGGCGCCATGGTAACCCCTAACTAAGGCGCCACTTTTG
>NW_020669767.1:0-1101 GCF_002925995.2 Terrapene triunguis | reverse complement strand
TAACAAGCATCATCACCATGGAAGCATGTCCTCTGGAATGGTGGCCAGGGCCAGCTCCAGGCACCAGCCCAGCAAGCAGGTGCTTGGGGCGGCCAATGGAGAGGGGCGGCACGTCCAGCTCTTCGGCGGAAATTCTGCGGCGGGTCCCTCGGCCCCTCTCAGAGCGAAGGACCAGCCGCCGGATTGCCGCCGAAGACTGGGGCGGCGGCGGTAGAGCGGATTGCGATCGCGTCTTTTTTTTTTTTGCTGCTTGGGGAGACAAAAACCCTGGAGACGGCCCTGATGGTGGCTGAAGCATGAGGGGGCATACGAATGTTTAGCATATCTGGCATGTAAATACTTTGCAATGTGGGCTACAAAAGTGATATGCGAACGCCTGTTCTCACTTGCAGGTGACATTGTAACTAAGAAGCAGGCAGCATTATCTCCTGCAAATGTAAATAAACTTGTTTGTCTGAGCGATTGGCTGAACAAGAAGTAGGCCTGAGTGGCCTTGTAGGCAGTAAAGTTTTACATTGTTTTGTTTTTGAGTGCAGTTATATAACAAACAAAAAAATCTACATTAGTAAGTTACACTTTCACAATAAAGAAATTGCACTACAGTACTTGTATGAGGAGAATTGGAAAATATGATTTATTTTGTTTTTTACAGTGCAAATATTTATAATAAAAATAATATACAGTGAGCACTGTACAGTTTGTGTTCTGTGTTGCAATAGAAATCAATATATTTGAAACTGTAGAAAAACATCCACAATATTTAATAAATGTCAGTGGGTATTCTATTGTTTAACAGTGCAATTAATCACGATGAATTTTTTAATCGCGATTATTTTTTGAGTTAATTCCGTGAGTTAACTGCGATTAATCGACAGCCCTACTATTAATTAACAAAATTAATATTAATAAAAAATTACAAACGCTGCGGTAATAAAAAAACCCACAACCCCCAATATGCACCACCCGCAGGTACTTTTCTGCGCATGCTCTCGTGCCAACTCTCCTTCCGTCTCTCTGTCTGGAACGAGAACTACCACTCCCGGCATGCCATGCGCGATCTCGCGTTGCTTGTGCCTACTCTCGTGAGAGTTGGCCCTATAA
>NW_020669766.1:0-1181 GCF_002925995.2 Terrapene triunguis | reverse complement strand
GGTATTCCTCAGTGGGATCAGAGGATAGTGGCCTGTAGAATGTGGTCCTGGAGAGTTGCCTGGCAGCCTCCTGTTCATAATCCGACCTGTTCATTATGACTACAGCACCTCCTTTGTCAGCCCCTTTGATGATGATGTCAGAGTTGTTTCTGAGACTGTAGATGGCATTGCGTTCTGTACGGCTGAGGTTATGGGACAAGTGATGTTGTTTGTCCACAATTTCAGCCTGTGCACGTCTGCGGAAGCACTCTATGTAGAGGTCCAGTCTGTCATTTTGACCGTCAGGAGGAGTCCACGCAGAGTTCTTCTTCTTGTAGTGTTGGTAGGAGGGTTCCTGTGGGTCAGTGCACTGTTCAGTGGTGCGTTGAAAATATTCCTTGAGTCGGAGACGACGAAAGTAGGCTTCCAGATCACCGCAGAACTGTATTGTGTTCGTGGGGATGGTGGGACAGAAAGAGAGTCCCCGAGATAGGACAGACTCTTCTGCTGGGCTAAGTGTGTGGTTGGAAAGATTGACAATGTTGTTAGATGAGTTGAGGGTACCACTGTTGTAGCCCCCTGTGGCAGGTAGGAGTTTAGATAGCTTACTGTCCTTTTTCCTCTGTAGAGAAGTGAAGTGTGCATTGTAAATGGCTTGTCTCATTTTTGTAAAGTCCAGCCACGTGGAAGTTTGTGTGGAAGGTTGGTATTGTATGAGAGTCTCCAGTTCTGAGAGCTCATGCTTGATCTTCTCCTGTCTGCTGTACAGGATGCTGATCAAGTGGTTCCTCAGTTTCTTTGAGAGTGTGTGGCACAGTCTCTCACCATAGTCAGTGTAGTATGTTGATTGCAATGAATTTTTTTACCTTCAGTCCATTTGGTATGATGTCCATCTGTTTGCATTTGGAGAGGAAGATGATGTCTGTCTGTATCTGTGCAAGCTTTTTGTTGAGGTTGATGGATTTCCACTCCATACGGCTAAATTTAGTGCCTTGCATGGTGTCAAGTATCAGGGGGTAGCTGTGTTAGTCTGTATCTACAAAAACAACAAGGAGTCTGGTGGCACCTTAAAGACTAACAGATTTATTTGGGCATAAGCTTTCGTGGGTAAAAACCTCACTTCTTCAGATGCATAGAGTGAAAGTTACAGATGCAGGCCAAACCGGACAGTCCCTCCGCAAAAGAATAAATGGACACAATTC
>NW_020669765.1:0-2332 GCF_002925995.2 Terrapene triunguis | reverse complement strand
CTAAACCTGTACTGACAGAAGAGGAAAGTTAACATAAAAATAAAAAAGGAATATAGATGTATAAAAAACATTATAAATAAGTCTATGTCACAAAGGAATGCTAAAGCTCTAATCTCCAGTGATGGAGGCGACTGTGATGAAATTGTCCTGATGAGCTTCCCACTTAGCAGTAATTAATCACTGCTTACTGACTGTTTTGCCTTAATAAAGCTTTGCCAGACCCATCTGCTGAGTAAGTAAATCTCTATCAAATGAGCCTGATTTCTGACGCACCAATTTTGGTTAGTTGGTTTCCATTCCCACACTTCTCCTGTTTATCAAGCATGATCTCAATATTGTCCTTAAATTATAACACTAGGCCTTTTTATTTGGACTAATTCAGTCTTTCTGTCTCCCTTTTGCAGCTTCTCCCATCAACATGGCTTGTTGTAGGTTACTGTGGCACTTTATAAACCTTTATCCACTATCCCACAGTTAGGCTCACAATTACAGTAAATGTGTAGGGCCAGTTATCACTACAGGGGTCTGATACTGGATCAGACCAGCCCCTCTGTGCCCAACTTTGAGGCTGTGAGGTCTGATACAGGAAAAGTACAGTCTGTATGAAAATTGACATCCTGGGAGCTCATCTCAGAGGGGTTGGTCTGATCCAGCATCAGTCCCAAAGGCTGGGAGCTGGGCTCAGAAGGGCTGGTTTGACCCAGTACCCAAACCCCCAATGCTCAGAGCTTGAGGATAGCAGAGAGCCTGCCCAGCATCTGTGAGAGAAGAGCTGGAAGATCAGCTTCCAACCGCACAAGGGAGCAAGTGTCCCCCTGGCCGCAGACAGGCCCATCGCAGACACAGACCCACCTTAGCAAAGAGACATCTCTCGCTGAGACTCTGAGGAGCAGAGAGACAGGCCTTCCCTGCAGCATCACCAGACCATGCTGTTATCACCACGTCCCCTGAGCATCCCGCCGCTGGGCATCTGGCTTCTCTGTAAGTATGGTCAGCGCTGTCCGGGTTTCACTGGAAGGGTGAGATCACCGGGCAGAGAATCGTTTGCTTAATTAGTGTCAGATCCTGTGAGGTGCTGAGCACTCCAAAGATGTGCTGTGTGGACCTGAAAGTGCCAGTACTGCACCAGATCAGAGCCTGACACCTCACCTCAAGGTTTCCAAGCGATTTAATAGCAGCAATAGCATGTTTAATTAGCACCACCTGACTCAGGGAAATCACTGGTTGGATTCCAGAGCTGAACCTCAGCAATGAGGTCATTGTGTCTTCCCGAAATGCTCTGTCATTTTCCAAGGGCTGCACCCTAATGCTGAGCCCTCACCCACCACCCCATAAACACTCCGCGTCGCCATGAGGCTGCCAGCGTGCGGGTGTGATTGCCACCTTCACACAAATAGCGTGTCACATGGGGGTGCAGATGTCTGTGGGCACAACACTGGGGCTCCCATCTCTGCAGATGAGCCCTGCAGATTTGCACCATCCCACTCTCTGCACACATGAAAGGCACTAGCTCCTGCAAACCAGCTGGGCTGGACACAGAAGTGGATTCCCATTTGCACAGTGTGACATCCAGGGAGGGAAAATGCTACATATTCACCTCACTTACAGGAGCAAACAGCAGAATGGCCATATACACGGCCAAATGTGATTAGTCTTTATGGGGTAATAAGGTGACCAGACAGCAAATGTGAAAAATTGGGACATGGGGTGGGGGGTAATAGGCGCCTATATAAGAAAAAGACCCAAAAATCAGGACTGTCCTTATAAAATCGGGACATCTGGTCACCCTATGGGGTAACGATGGAATTTCCCTGGGATGTGGGTCCCGAACTATCTTAGGGTATGTCTACACTACGAGAGTAGTTCGATTTTAGTTAAATCGAATATGTGCAATCGATATTAGAAAGTCGAACGTGTGTGTCTACACTAAGGACAGTAATTCGACTTTGTCAGTCCACACTACCAGGGAAAGCGTCGACATTGGAAGCAGTGCACTGTGGGCAGCTATCCCACAGTTCCCGCAGTCCCCGCTGCCCAGTGGAATTCTGGGTCGAGCCCCCAATGGCTTCTGGGTAAAAAATTGTGGCGAGGGTGCTTTTGGGTAACTGTCGTCATCCGTCAGTCACTACCGCCCTGCCTCCCTCCCTGAAAGCGCCGGCGGGAAATCAGTTCGCGCACTTTTTGATCAGTGACAGCGCGGACGCCACAGCACTGCGATCATGGATCCCGCTGCGACCATCGCTGCAGTTGTGGCCGTTCTCAACGCCTCGCACCTTATCATACACCTTTCCCAGAGGCAGATGCAGAGAAATCAGGCGAGGAGGCTACGGCA
>NW_020669764.1:0-1714 GCF_002925995.2 Terrapene triunguis | reverse complement strand
TTGAGACCGAGGTCTTGCGTGGCAGGCTGGTCCAAGCAGAGACACAATCATTTCCTCAGATTGGTTCTTGTCCCTGAACTGGGGCATGCTGGAAAGAGGAGAGGAACCTGGGAAACTCTGTTGGCAGGGTCGCTTCCCCATGGCGAGCTGTGAATGTTTCACTTGAGTGCTGCTGCAATAAGCATCTCTCCTCTGCAGTTGTATTTTATGTGACCACTTTGGAGGCAACCTTGGAACCTGGGGAGTTCTGGGCTACACTATCCCATGCAGAAATAATGGTCACTCATTCTATGGCCTGCAGTGGAGCAAAGCTCCCGCACGCTACCTCCCAGGCTCATTGACGTGTATTGCTGGTATGATAACCTGCCTCTGTATAACATCCTCCCCGGCTCTGCGGGGCTGGCTCTTGAGAACATCCCCCTTGGCAGTAGAGCCCCATCTGTAAAACACATGCTGCAGACGAGGGGTGACCTTGATTCTGATGCTCCTGACTCTCTAATCCAGTGTTCTGGTGTTGTCCAAGCCTGTCCAGCTCACCCAGTCCCATATCGGACTGACAAGTCAGATGCCAACCACAGATCACCCTGGCCAATTGCAAAATTGCTGTTACACATATTCCACTGGGAAGCATATTTCTCTCTAGCAATTTTGCTTGTGGACAATTTAAATATCTGTATAAAGGCCACTGCGGCAGGAGCCTGGTCTCCCAAATCTCTCCCTGGTAAGGTGCTCTGCTCTGTCAGTTGGATAATAGAAAGAAGCTATTATGAGAGGAATGGTCAGGAAGCAAACTCCCTTCCTCCCAGTACTGGATGGGCTTGAGTCGTCCTGCTGGCTGTTTAAGGTAGCAGGGATGGGTTAGGGCAGGGCGAACTCCTCCCCAGTGCATCTCTATGGAGTACTAGTGACTGATATAACTTGCCTGGCCCCTTGTTAGGGCTAGGAAGAGATGGCACCAGAAGGATTCCCCCTGTCCCCCGCCCTGCCCCAACAGCTTTAGTTGTGAGAACCTGCTTCCCAAAGGGGGTTGGAGGAATCTTTGTTTTTTCTCCTTATCTGTCTTTGAGCTTGTTCCTGCATGAATGAGTCGGGTGGTTCAAAGGCCAGCCTTCCCCCCACCCCCCTTTCCCATGCCTCAGTGTGTTCTTCGCTGCATGAGAGAGAGAGATTTCTTACCCCAATGAGAAGCAAAGGCCAGCCAAAGGATGGAGAAGACCGACTGTGGCCAGTAACCCAGAGAGGCTGCCTGTGTGCAAACCCATTGATATGTCCTGACCTGGACAAAGGGCTCATGCTGCGTTGAGCTTTTGCCCGTGGGGTTGGTTTGGGAGCAGATGTGCTGTCAGAGGGCGAGGTACATTCAGCTTGCAAATGGACAATGGGTAGCAGCAAAAGCCTGACCCAAAGGCATGTGTTACTGTCCATCTGACTTATCCAGGCTCACAACCATAAGCGCCGACTCCGTGGGTGCTCCAGGGCTGGAGTGCTCTGCACCCACTGGCAGCCAAGCTCCCCTCACCTCCTGCCCCACCTCCATCTCCTCCCCCTCCCCTGAGCATGCCACATCCCTGTGTCTCCACCTACTTCCCAGCACTTCCCGCCGGGCCATGGCCAAACAGTTGTTTGGCAGCGTTAGCATGCTCCAGGAGTGGGGGAAGGAGTGGGAACATGGCGCACTCAGGGGAGGAGGTGGGGCTGGGGCGGGGATTTGGGG
>NW_020669763.1:0-1375 GCF_002925995.2 Terrapene triunguis | reverse complement strand
GTCCAGTGCATGAAGAGTGGGTTTCTGGAATCATGTATCTAATGTGAATCTTGAAACAATCGAGTCATACTTCATACAAAGCGTTAGGATCCTGATGCTGTGAGATGCTGAGCACCCTATTAGATTTCAGTAAGAGTGAACAATGCGCAGCACTATCCGGAAGCAGTGCTAAAATGTATATATGAGTATAGTTAAAATGAAACACAAATACAAGCCCATTCAACTGCTGAATATCTACTTTTAAATAGCTTTAAACAGACTAAGGCTAAACCTTTTGCCTTTTACTTGAATATATGTTGTTAGCCAGGCCTAAGACAGTCAGCACATATCCTCAAGCTATAAACAGTAGAGGTAATAATAGCTCAGACTCTAGTGAGAGGCAAATACAAGATAGTTAGGGATCTTGCCCTTATTTTCCTGGGAATAAATGTGATTCCATGGTCCACTGAAGATTTCATGCCATTGTGTAAAAACAACAAATATTCTCAGAATCGAGGTTTCATACGGGGTTATGTGAAAGAGGGGTGGTGGAATCGGAATGCCCAAGGGAAAGAGTGAACTTATGGGAGTTGAAATCTTTCTTCCTTGCAAATTTTAGCAACTTTTGAAAGTAATGCATTTTCTTTAATAAAATGTGAATTTTTTTCTTTAGTTCAAAAATAGACAAAAGGGCATAGAACAGTATTAAAGGGACATTCAGGTTAAATATATAATATATAAACATAATTTTACAAAACAAATTTAATTATCCCAATTAATAAAACACTGTGGATTCTAAAATCTCACTTAATTTTGCAACATTAATGTTTATGCTTTGAACTTCTCTTAAATTGAACCGTTGCAATAAACAAACAACTGACCCAGTCTATAGGAAGTTTAGTCTTCTGGTTCTCCTGCACTTGCACAATACTACAGTGTTTGTTTTGCAAACACTGTAGAGGAGCACTGAAAACTAAACAAAAACATTTCCATTAGAATTTAAAGAAGAAAATGCCAGACCTATAGACATTTCTACTAATCGTACCTTTTGAGAAACATTGTTTCTATAAGACTTAAATTGGTGGCATAAATTCACTTGATGGCAGCTTTTTAATGGCTCTTGAATTGTGATGTATTAGAATGAAATGTAAGATCTTGCTGTGGATAAGAGATGAGTGAAAACTTCCAGTACTAGAGTCCAATTTAAAGTTATCTTAATAATTTTGTTCATAGAGTTTAAGCTCAGTTGTTCCAGCTTCCCAAAGTTTGATCTTGGAAGAAGTCTTTCTATGATTGTGTTGCTTATTACTAGCTACACTAATTCTCTCTCTCTCTCTCTCTCTCTCCCCCTCCCCCTCCCTTCCTCCCTCTCCTTTTAAGGGTATAGAAGACATGT
>NW_020669762.1:0-1243 GCF_002925995.2 Terrapene triunguis | reverse complement strand
AAAGGGATAACAACCAAATTCTCTTCTTGCACAAGGGTGAATCTGGAGTAACTCTACTAACTTCACTCCTGATTTTTATATACAATATAGATATATTCTATCCATATATAATACTATTGATCAGCGCGTTTTTTTACTCTGCTTAAGCCTTATTGAGAAACAATGGAAGCGGAAAGCAAATGAGAAGTCAAACATGAATTTCCCTCTTTCATTACAGTGGGGCTTCTTTCTTCAGGCATTGGCACTATAATATTACCCATTGTTTTTGGAGCTCCTGAGAGAGAACTATGGACACAACCCAAAGCCGACTGTTGGCAAAGGCAGCCTTTCTGTTGACTTCAGTGGGCTTCTTTGTAGGCTGTACACGTGCTGTGATGCCTACACTTAAGGTGTTGAAGTTGTTCCACTCCAGCCTCTATTCAAAGGGCCATTTCCGTAGCTGGTGTAGATCCATTGACCTCAGTGGAGTTTTGCTATTTACGTCAGCTAAGAACTGGCCCAAAGTATTCCTGCCCATGCCATTTGATGACTTGCCTGTAATGTTATTTACAAGAGCTTTTACTATTCAGCATGCAGTGCTGTACCATAATGATTTTGTAGGTTTGGTTGGATGAGGCAATGCTGGCTCTTAAATCTATCTCACCGAACAATTTGTTTCCCGCAGTTCTCATTTCTGTCCACCAAGATCACAGTATTTTAATTGAGTTATTTACTAGTTGTAATTTGTCCGGCTGATGATCAAAATCATTTCCCCTTGGCTTGTATATCTGCTTCTTCTGGCTGGGTGGCTAAGTTGAGATTCCTCCCAACTAGTCATTAATCCCCAGGAAATTCCCTGCGTTGAGACATTGCCGCTTAATTTAAAATACTTTTGACAAAGCTCATTATTATCATACGCTTTGCCATTCTCAACATTATCTCCACTAATCCCTTATGGAGATATACATTGTTGCTGAAAGTTGTACTGCTCTTGTCTTGACCAAATATTTCTTGTATTTCTTTTTAAGCTAGTGGTCAGCCCTGGCACTGGAGAATATAAAAATGTCAAGGTCATATGAGCTGAATTACTTTGCCTTTCACATAAACATTTCCAGTAATGTGAAAGAAATATTTCTGGCTCATTCACTTCTGGGGTGCACATATCATATGAACCTGTGCTGAATATTTAAACTGATGTTAGGGTTAAAAATATATAAATGAATCCCCCTACTAGTTTAAATTCACTGGAATAGAATGAAAATTC
>NW_020669761.1:0-4142 GCF_002925995.2 Terrapene triunguis | reverse complement strand
GGGGGGGGGGGAATGGGCCACCCAACCCTTTGGGCTGCTCTGAGAGCCCCAGCCACACTCAGGAGAGGCTGCAGGGTTCGCTACAGCCCCTTGGCCCCAACAGGATTGGGGGGAGACCCTCACAGTTGCTCACAGATCCCCCTGCTGGGTCAGGGTCCTGCTCCCCACAGGCCCCAATCCCCCTTCCCCCAACAATCACCAGCCCAGGCCCTGGGGGGCAGGAGAACAGGCCCAGGATCAAGAGCTGCATCATCAGAGCCATCCAGGCATGGGCACGGAGCCTCTGCCTCAGCCCGGGGGGTTATATGGACCAGGCAGAGGGAAGGGAGGGCAGGGCCTGGCAACCACAGGGACACGTACCCTGTTGCCCAGAAACCGCCACCCTGGATGGGCCGGGGCAGAGATGCCCACTGAGGAAAACTCAGGTCACAGACGCACCCACGTCGGGAGGGGGCGGTCTCCTTGGCTCTGGTGCCCACCCAGCCTGGTTGGGGAAGTGGCTAACACTGCTCAGCCCTACCACTAGTGTAAGAAATGCCCTGGGCCTTCTCTGCACCTAGATACCCAGGCCCACAGATTTCAAGGCAAGGAGGGATAATTGTGACCATCCAACCTGGCCCCCTGGATACTCCAGAGCCAGAACCCACCCAGGGACTCCACCACGGCCCCAAGTCAGTTGTTCCCCTGGCTCCATGTTTAATGTTTGCATATTAGTCTCAGCCAGACCTTTGCTGACTCCAGCTCCCGGCTGTCGGGTCTTTTCCTGCGTTAAAGAGCCCCCTGCTCTCAGAAACCCCCGCCCCATGGAGATTCCTACATACAGGGACTGAGTCCCCTCTTCACCTCCAATACCCTCAGGAAATTGATCTCCTTGAAGCGCTCCCCGCCAGGCAGAACTCCAGATCTTGGCTTGTTCCGGTAACTCTTTTCAATTTGCCAACATCCTGCTGGAGGTGTGGACACCAGAACTGGACACAGTTTCCAGTTGTGGTCTCACCAAGGCCGTATCCAGAAGTGACCCCACCTCCCCTGGCTTACACACACAAGGATGGCGTTCATCCACTTATCTAGAGCATTGCACCAGGAGCTCATATTGGTTGGTTTTCAAGGTTTAACCCAAGCCCCAACACTAGCATTGGCCTATCGTCTCCCTAGGATCTGGACCCTCTGGTTTCAGATGAATGGTTTCATCTCCCAGGCGCCTCTGACAGTCTTGGCCTTAAGACAATCACTCCCCAACCCAGAGTTAGCCAGAGTGAACCCCAGAGGACAGCCTTGGGAGATAAAAGGAGATAAAATCCCCTGGGGTTTAGTTGACAGGCCCCTGCCTCTGTCAGTGATGTGGAAAGTTCATGCTTTGGAAAGCCACATGGTAACAGCTGTGCAACATCTGGAACCCAGCACAACTGGGCTTCCTGTTTCCAGTTTTTGATACCTGAGTTGCTGGAAGTCATTCACCTCTAGGGGGCGCGGGCTCTGATATGGCCCTAGAGCTGGGGACTGGCTGGCTCAGGAAGTGGAGAATGGGACATGGGGTCTTTACCCTTGAGGGCAGCTCACTGCTGCTGTCACTATTCCAAAGGATTATTTTTACCCTTCCCCAGGTCTTCCTTACATGGGCTGTGGGTGACACTGATCGGTATCAGTGCTACATGAGACAATATGACCCTATCCCCTGTGACAGTCTCTATCCCTGTTTTCACCCCTTTACAGGACGGTGATGAATTTCATACAAACTGTGCCTCCTGAAATCTCTCTCAGCACATGTTTCTGCAATCTTGCTGGCTGAATTGCCTGTAACCAGGATCCTTCTCCCAGTCCAATGCTGCTTCCTTTGTACTTCCGGTTTTGTGAATTCCGTGGGTAGAGAGAAAGAAAGACATCATTTGGGGCGTCTGCTCCCCCTTCTTCTAGTTCTTTCTCTTCTTCGAAAATCATCTCCAGCTGAGGTTCAGGAGACTGACAGTCCGTGCGGCCAGGAACCCAAGATATGTCTTTGACAAGATGTAAATTTTTCACCCATGTCCTCCTTCCTACCCAAGAATGGCCACTTAACCAGGTGATGGTCCATTTAAATACACTGACACCTGGCTGAGATGTCAGTTGGTGTTTTGTCTCTGGGGAACTGGTTTGTGGCTGCTCCTCAGACTTGGAACATGTTGTAGTAACACCATACAGTAGAATCTTATAACTTTACATGCCACACATATTTTACCAGGACAATAATGATTAGCAAATTATGAGTTTTTAGATGATACCTCACAAGACATGTTTTGTATAAAATGTAGCATAGTCCTGTAAAAGGGATGAACATAGGGGTACAGACTGTCACAGGCCCCTAGATACCACTCTCTGAACCCCATCCTTGAGACCCTGCCATTGAACTTAAAGTCCCAGGGCTCCCGAACCCAACTGTACTCACCAGCCCAAGTCCCCGAGGGCAGGAGAAAGGCCATGGGGAGCAGGAGCAAGATCTGTACCTGCATGTTTGCAGTCAGTACAGGGACGATGCATTTGCCTCAGCCCTGGGGCCTTTATAGACTCAGCTTGGGGGAGATCAAGGAGGCAGGAAACCTCAGGGTTGCCCACACACTCATCTAAATGCAGGGCTCAGGCATCTCAGTTTCCAACCACAACCAACCACACAGGCTGGGGGGAAGGACAAGTCCTGCATCAGCCAGAGATCCTTCACAGCTGCCTGGATGCTACTCAGCTGGGTCCCTGCACAGCTGGATGGATGATGTACCACTGGATGGAGAAGACCCTGGTGGGGACATGTCTAGCAGGATCCAGGGCTACTCTGGGTGCTGGCTCACAGCTGGGCACATCTGGGGCTCTTAATCACCAGGCCCCATCCATGGTCAGCTGTCTGTCTCTGTGGTGGGGGCCGTGGGTGACAGCGACTGATCTCGGTGGTGGGTGGGATCGTGGCCTTTTGATCTTTCTCGTGTGGCCCAGCATGAGCAGGGTGGGGCTGGGCAGAGCAGCTATGGGCCCCAATCACAGCGACCGCAGCGGGAAGGTTTCTGAGAAGCCTCCCGGTGAGTCTGTGACCATGCAAAAGGGATGTGGCAGCCTCTGTGATGCTGTACAACTGGGAGCTATGACTGTGCAACACCAGAGGGGAAATGATACAGCAGAGCCAAGGATAGAACCCAGGAGTCCTGGCTCCCACCCTCCTGTGACCCCATTGGTGCCAACCAGCAAAGTGTTCACTGTCCTTCACAAACCACTCCAGTCTCAGACCTGACAAACTCACTACACCTCAGACACCGCTTCCCTGGCATTTAGCCCTGAAGAGTGGCGTGTGAGGGCTCTACTGAAAGCTCGTAACTTGTCAAGCCTCATGCTCATTGTGAGCCATGCGTACAAGTACTAGTTCAGGGCTAGCGTCCTTATCTTAACACCTACAGATAAGGGCTTGGCGTGACCAACCAGCAAATCTCATGGTTTGGGGATGGCCCGTTCATATGGGAATGAACTGTCAGTCCTCCCTAGAGTACACCAGGGATCGGCAACCTTTGGCATGCGGCCCGTCAGGGAAAGTCGCTGGCGGGCCAGGACAGTTTGTTTACCTGCAGTGTCCACAGGTTCAGCGGATCGCAGCTCCCACTGGCCGCGGTTCGCCATTCCAGGCCAATGGGGGCTGCGGGAAGCGGCAGCCAGCACATCCCTCGGCCCACACCGCTAACTAGCAGCTGGAGACCAGACTGTTCATCTGTGTGTTCATTTTGCTAAAAAGAGGGATGAGTCTTGCAAGAATGTATTTAGTGTTCAGACTGTGAAATGCTGCAAAGTTACTGCCTGCAGCAATCTCACCTGCAATGTCTGTATTCCAGGCTATAAGGAAACATGTAAGTTTTGCTTTATAACACTGAAAATATTTGCTCTAAACATGGGAACCCAGGCACCTGAATTTCTTCTCCACCCCCTTCCCCACCCATCCTGAAGGACCATCCAAATTAGTAAAAAGCAACAGAGGGTCCTGTGTCACCTTTAAGACTAACAGGAGTATTGGGAGCATAAGCTTTCGTGGGTAAGAACCTCACTTCTTCAGATGCAAGTAATGGAAATCTCCAGAGGCAGGTATAAATTAGTATGGAGATAACGAGGTTAGTTCAATCAGGGAGGGTGAGGTGCTC
>NW_020669760.1:0-1055 GCF_002925995.2 Terrapene triunguis | reverse complement strand
GGGGCGGGGCGGGGGTGGAGCAAGGGCGGGGCGGGGGCGGGAAGAGGCGGGGCGGAGCAGGGGCGGGAAGAGGCGGGGCGGGGGCGGAGCAGGGGCTGGGCGGGAAGAGGCGGGGCGGGGGCAGAGCAGGGGCTGGGCGGGGGCGGGAAGAGGCGGGGCGGGGGCGGAGCAGGGGCTGGGCGGGAAGAGGCGGGGCAGGGGCGGGGCAGGAGCAGGGGCGAGGCGAGGCTGGGCGGAAGGAGCCGGAGCCGCACGCCTAAGGAGGGCCCTGACCCCGGTCCTTCAGCTGTCCCAGGGCAGGCCGCGGGCGGGGAGTTCTCCCCCGGGGGGTTGTGAGGGGCAGGGGAGGAGCTGGCTGGGGAAAGGGGGGGATCACGCCGCAGTTTGGCAGCCCGCAGCCGCCCTCCCACGGGCCGTGAGCTCCACCCCGGGCTGGGGGCTCGGCGCCAGGGCAGGGCCCGCCCTCCGCGGGCGGGGCCCGGGAAAGTCCCGGGGAGGCGTTGGCGGCGTCACGGGAGTCAGCTGAGCGCGGCAGGGCGGGGAGCGAGGCCTTCACACCAAACCCGCCCCCGCAGCCAGGGGCGCCGCGCAGGACGGGCAGTGGGCGCCTGCGGCGGAGCAGGGAGGCGGCAGCCGGCAGGACGCGGCGACCAGCGCGGCCGAGGGACGGAGCCGTTGCGGGAGGCAGGACGCGGTCCTGAGCTCAGGTGAGCTTCGCCCTCCAGCGCGCGGCGCCGGGGACCGGGAGCAGCCGCCTCCTGCCGGGAGGGAAAGTGAAACTAAACCCCGCAGCGCAACGGAGGGGAAAGGGCTGGCGCAGGTGCCGCTGTCAAACACCGACCCCGCCGGTGGCACTGTGCCAATGCAGGACCCGGCCCTGATCCCCAGGGAGATCCTCCCCTGCTCCCTGGGCGAGCCGGGCTCTGTCCGCCTTGCCCCTGGGTCCCCCCGGAGGGCAGAGTACTCGGAGCCCGGGAACGTTTAGAGACCTCGCTCTTGGGTTCCCCCGGGCCAGAAGGGACCGTTGTTATCATCTCCTGCGACCCCTTGTATAC
>NW_020669759.1:0-3238 GCF_002925995.2 Terrapene triunguis | reverse complement strand
TTTTTCTCACCCCATAGCAACATAGCTGGGTCGACCTAACTTTGTGTCGAGCAGGCTTTGATCTATCCCTGTTAAAAAGAGGTTTGTGATTAATGTTTGCAAAGTACTTGGAGATGAAAGAGCTAGAGAAGAGCCAATTATTGTTGAAGTGTTTTTGAGAGTAGTAAGTTGATTGAGTTGCTGCTGCAGTTAAATGTGTTCATGGTGGGTCTCAGACTCTGCCTTTTGAGATGATCTGACTTGTTCATAATTTTGCTTAGTCTGGACATTAAGGTCCCATTTCCAAAGGAGTTGAGCCCCTGCAGCTCTCATTGACCACTGTGAGAGCTGGGGTAGCACAGTACCTCTGAAAATCAGACCACAACATTTTTTATTATGGAAAAATTAATTTTAAAAATAAGTCACTAGATTTAATTATTTTCCATCACAAGTTATAACTGATGGAGAGGGAATGAAGGAAGGATGGTTTTATGGTACAGACCTGCGAGTCAGGAGATGTGGCTTCCTTTGTGATCTTGGCCAGGTTGCCTCTGTTTCTCCACCCCAGCATGAGATCCTTTCTTCAGAGTGGGGTAGGGAAGCTAAATGAATAAAGGGCCCCAATCCTCTGACAAGTGCTACAGAAGGAGAAAGCATTAGTAGTTTGCTATTAACAGAGATTTTGGATGCAGAGTTTTTTGTGCAAGGAGTTTGCTGCTAGTCTTTATCCCTCATGTGATTGTGGAGCAGTGATTTATTAGACGTCATTTCTATCATGTCTTTGATATCATTTGTCATTGTTTCATGCTGCATATCCTGCAGAGTAGATCTGTTTTAATCTAAATTTAGGAGTAACGCCTCGTCCTGATTGCATGAGCCTCAGACTTGTTACTATTTAAGTAATGCAAAGTTGGCTGAATCAAATCCAGCATAAAATGAAACCTTGCAAAACCGTGAAGAGATGTCAAGCGCTTATAACCCCGACCATTTTTATGAGTCAGACTGTAGCAGAAACTTCAGCCCACTTGTCAAACTATTTGGAGCTCTGTCCTGATCTGAGCTTCACGTAGTGCATTATTAGTGCAAACTTGCAAAACCAGCCACTGTGCTTGTGCTGAAATGGATTTTATGAGGTACTTGGTGCTGAGTATCTAAGTGGGATCAAGCCACTGGTGAACAGTCTCTTTAGCTGATACTCTGTCTGGCTCCTACAATAGAGCATAAAACCCCCGCACAATTATTGATTGAGAAAAGCAGCTACTGGGCAGGTGCATCAGAGTTTTGGTGTACTGCTTTGATGCATGTGTGGGGTGACCCTATTGATTCAGTGGGGAAAAAGCTGGATAAATTTTACATGGTGTCCACAGGTCTATCACCTACAGGTTTCCTTTGACCTTGATGTGGCAGACCACAAAGGCTCAGAAAGACACATCAACTGCTATTCCTATATTAAGGAGTCCCTGAGTACTCCTGGACAGTCCATCCTTTACTTTTCCTGTCCTATGTTTTTACATCGTACTCCCTGGAGTGCAGGCTAGTGGGACTCAGGACTCTACCTGTCTCTCATGGGCACATTCCGTGGTTCTTAGTACCACAAAAACTGTGCTGCACTGTGAATGCTTTCGTTGGGTATTGTGGGAGAATCTGTCCTTCTTTTCTGGGGATTTATAGAGGAAAGGAACAAACCTGGGAATTCACACAATGCAGCTAGTTCCAGGTCGCCATGCTCCTCATTTCAGCATCTAGCCTGGACCTTACAAGTGTCATAGCATGGGTCACACTCTGGGTAGGACCCCATATTGTAACACCAGTTGGGATGCAGGTCAGATTCAGAAACGAGGAGGTGACTGCCTGGAACCTACTGGCCAAAGAGTTGATAAATTAAGCCTGTACTTAAGTGCTTTGCTGGATCAGGGCCAGAGGCAGGATCAAGACTCTAATACTAGCCGCCTCTGCCCATTCACACTATCACCGTTGGTGTGGAAACCCTTTCGTCTGTGCGTCTTCTGGCCCCCAGAATAGCCTCCCTTCATCTCTCCGCCTCGCTGACTTCCCATCTTCCCATCTCTCAAAATCTCAACTGAAAAACATCTCCTCTCCTTCTTGTGCCTCTTCATCTTGCTCTTCCTCTGCTATTTATTATTTAAATTTATTCTTCGGCTTGGAAGGGTTAGATTTTTATCGGTACGTGTTGATTTCATCGTACGCACCGAAACTGATGGAAAAAATATTTCCATCCATGATGATAGAAATTGACAGTTAGGCAGGGTAGGTAAAATGCTGCTTGAGAACTTTGAGAGTTTGATTTAAGGCGATTCACTTTGTATTATTTGATGTGTGGTTTTGTTTTAACAATTATAAACCTGTGACTTTTTGAATCTCAGCATCTACTCTTCTTAAGTAATTGTCTGACCACCCATAATTTCCCACAACTGTGAACATTTAAATGAATTAAAATTGGGGGGGAAATGCTTAAAACTCAGTTTTGTGAAATTTTGAAAATTTAAATTTATAAAAGTAGGAAAAAAATCTTAAAAATAAATATCAGTATTATCCTTTGAAATTATGAAAGGATAAAAATCGAATTCTGCCAAATCTACATTTTTTGTGAGTACAGTTTGTGAGGAAAAACAGCACAGAAGATGTTTTGTTGTAGAACAGGGTGCAGCCTTAAGGGCAGAGTCTGTCCCTTGAGCATGTCTGGCTTTTGAATGGATGAGACATGTATATCGTGTTCAGGTTTAATCCAGTTCAGCCAGGTGTGAAAATGGATGGCAATCCATCTGTGTTGATGCCGAGAGAAGAATTTTTCTCCTACTAAAGGAATTTCTTACTAGAACGAGAAAGATGCATTCTCAGATAGGAATAATTTATAATGGTCTTTGTTTAAATGCTGCTTATAGCATTCTGCTACAGCCTCCCTATGTGATCTTGGGCTAGTCGCTTCCCTCTGTGCCTCAGTTTCCCACCTTTTAAAGTAAGAATAGCATCTTCAGGGGGCAGTTGCAAGGATTAATGTTTGTAAAGCACTTTGCGATCCACTGAAAAGCGCAGTGGCAATGCTGAGAGTCGATATAGTGAAGGCAGAATTGAAAATGAAGTCTTGATTCAGTGTATACTGAAATTGCTTTATTCCCCCCCTTCCCTGTCCTGATTAGTGTGTTCTGAAAAATATCTGGAGCTGGAATGAGATGCAATAAATCATGAATGCCGAGGAAAACAAAAAGCAACACTGTGTAATAGAGACCAGATGTCTTAT
>NW_020669758.1:0-1591 GCF_002925995.2 Terrapene triunguis | reverse complement strand
ACCAAGGGGAGACTCAAAATCAAATTCTAGGTTTATTTTTAATGAACCGCTTATGATTTTATAGCATCAGGCTTGCATTTGTAGAGATTCGCAACATTTAAGAATAGTGCTCAGCATAAGTTTTCTACTCAATGAACACAGCTCATCATGATAGTGAAAAATAATGTAAGTGATCTTTGTAAAACATACAAAGCTAGATATGCCTGGTTTCATTTAAAGGACACTTTCACTTCTCAGGAATCCTTCCTGCAAGGATCTCAACATTTATAACTGTGCACTATGTAATCGAGGTATCCAAGTCATCTTACTTGATACCCCTAGAGGTACTTCTAGCACCTTCTCCCCAATTAGAAGTGGCCACCTGACCATTATTATTTGTATTATGATAGCGCCTAGAGGCTCCAACCAAGTGCACGGTATGGCCCCAAGTGCGTCCCCAATTTACAGATGCGGAACTGAGGCACAGAGCAACTGAGTGACCTGTCCAGGGTCACATGGACACTAGCAGAACAGAACTGAGTTCTCCTGCCCATGCCTGTCTCCTGGACCATAACACCAAGGCACACTTCCTCCCTTTCCTTACTGTTCATATAACCTTTATTGTTGTACTAGCTCCATGTTACGTTTATGATGCATTGCAAGACTAATGTCCTTTTGTTTTAAAAGGGGCCGGGGAACCAGATCATGGATGCTAGGACAGCAAGGTGGGGGGAAAGGGAGAGAATGTTTACAACTAATAAAAAGCAGGTTTTCGATTCAGAATACTTCTAGAGGATTAGTTTTTATATAAAGTGCAGAGAGATTTGTATTTACACAACCCTGTAGCACCACTTAAAATACTGCTAATGGTGCTTAAGACACTGATATCAATGCCTGCACATTTAGCTTCAAACTGGTATTATTCCAAAGCTCTGAGCTACTTTGCCATAACCAAGCTGAAATGTTTCTAACCAGCTGCAGAGAACCTGGCATTTAAAAGCTCTGGTTTTCAATACTTTTTCTTGGTAGCCAGCCTAGATTCTTAACTATTATTCAATTAGCAGTTTTCTACTTAAAATTTTACCTTACTACTTGAACCAGCTCCAATAAACACTCTGTTTTATGTGCAGCAAACTAAATTAGGAGCAGATTCTGAGAGGACCCAGGAACCATCAACTCCTAGTTCATAGTAAGAGCTTGGGCAGGTCTGTAGTTAACGAAAAAATTTCCATTTAGATTAGATGGTTTTAATTTACTGAATTAGAATGAAAAATCAGAATCCTTTTGCTCTCTGGTTTTTAGAATCGTGTGGGTGGCAGGAGGAGGGGGGACAGGCGCGAGGGAGCGAATGAGCCATACAAAGATTCTAGGAGGAATTTCAGTTGGATCTCTTTTTTGCATAGCCTAACAAAGTGCAGCACTGTCCTTCATCACAAGCGCTCGCTCATTATGTCACATGATACTGAAGACAAAATACTGCTTAGTAACTTTAGACAAGGCCCAAGTTATTTTTTTATTAAAACATACTGTCGTTCCAAAAAAAAGACCCTGTATGAACTCATCTGTGAAAGAAGTAACTATGTTCTTAGTGATTTATGTCCACATCTCTCCC
>NW_020669757.1:0-2947 GCF_002925995.2 Terrapene triunguis | reverse complement strand
GAATTCCATAAGAGGTTTGCTGGGGTCCTTAGCTCATTCCCAAAGATGAGGAGTGCTGGGGTACTCTTTATACTCTCATTGACTGCTGTTCTATAAGCCATCAAAAAGAATCAAATACACTGGTCCCAGCCCTTTAGTGGCGTTCTACAAAGGTAGCCAGCTGAACCCCTAAAGTCCTATTGAATCTTTCCACCATCTCATGAGATTGTGGGTGGTGCAAGCTTTGTGGACCTCTACTATCCCACAAACCTGCTGAAAACTTTGGATTCAAGTTTCTCCCTTGATCTGTGTGTAACTCATCTGAGACCCTGTAACAGGGTTGCACTCACCTCTCACTTGCGCCCCCAGCCAAGTGCATGTGTTTGCACTCTCTCTGTTTGTGGTGGGTCTTCAGTGACTCAGCCCTCCAACCAAGTCATTCACAGTCTGTCTGTGAGATAAGACAAGCAAACCCCTTTCAGGGTACAAGTCCAACAGGGCCTCTCTTAGTGCCCTCTAATGTCTCCCTCAAGTTTTCCCTGCTCCAGAATAGAGCAGTGCCCCAGGGCTCCTTCCCTGAGGACAATGTCTTTGCCCTTTCAGGGCCTTTCTGGCCCCAGCTCTTCAGCTAGGCCACTACAGTTCAGTTCCCCTTCTGGGGTGCCTCAAAGTCCAGGCCACTTTCCCAGTGGTGGGTGGGAGGGGGATGAACCTGGGCCCACCCTCTACTCCAGGTCCCAGCCCAGGGACCCTCTGGATAGCAGCCATCCACATGTCCCTTTAAATTAACTGCATTGCTGCTCTAATTCCCTGGGCCACTTCCCCATGGCTCCAACACATTTTTCACCCTTACCTTGGGGCCTTGTCCTGGTGGAGTCCCAGCAGCCAACCCAGGGTATCTCCAGCTCAATAAGGAACTGAACGTGTGCTGGCCCTGCACCTCTTCTTCTACTGACCTCCTGGGCCCTGATTGGCTGCTTCCCATATAGCCACTCTAGGCAGCTTGGAGGACATCTCTACTGCCCTTTTCTGGGGTGGGGTGTGGCAGGGCCATAAGGCCTCCAGCAGGGGGCCTCAGGGCCTAGTCAACCCTGTCATAGACCCCAAATCAGGTGAAGAGTTAATTCACTAGGACTCCTGCTACTGCTACAGCCTCTTGATTTCTTATCCGGTAAATTTCAGGCCATTTTGTAAAGTAGTCAATGCCTACCAACAAATACTGATTGCCAGCCTCTGTGTCAGGCACATCAACAGCAATGTATTCCATTGGTGCCCCTATGAGATATCGCTGCATAAGGGCTCTCCCTGTCTTAGATAGACCCTTCTTTGCAACACAAGCATCACATTTCCTGCACTAATTTTCTACATCCTACTTCCCACATTTTACCTATTAGAAATTGTCTCTTAGTTTGGCCAAGGTTTTTGTAATCCCCAAATGTCCAGCAGTTTTAAAATCATGACATAACCTCAGAACTTCCTTTTTCAGCGTATCTGGTACAATCAGATGATAGCTGTACTTTTCTGCCATCATCACATTTTTTCTAATTTCCTATACAATATTTCATATTTAAATTCCAAACTTTTGCTATGGTATTGTGAGAAGATACTATATTCAGGGTGACTACGTTTGCCAACTGATTTTCCAGTCAGACACTATTGTCTCTTTGGGAAGCCTTTAACTGCTCTGGAGTCCGCTCTTGCAATCCTGCATCCACTGTTCTAGTGGATGGACCAGTAACATTTGCACTTCTGCAAATTATGGGAAGAGAGGTGCCAGCTATCTCGTTATGAGCACATTTATCATTCTCCTTGCTCTCCTGTTTAGAGCAGTGTTTGCATTTATCCTCCCAACAAAGCCTTCTGGTTGTGCCCTACACAGTAGATTCCACTGAATAGCATAGTGGTTTTTGTTGAAACACTCAGTCCTTTCCTGGAGAACAGGTAGAATTTTATAGCTCCAGGACAGTAGATGGCAGAGATGAATGTAGAGACTATAAGAATATGTAATTATGTGGATGGGAACTTAGGTTGTAATGGTGTGCTATGTGCCATTACCTGTAACTGTTGGCTAATAAAGCCAACTAATGGCAGGCTGGAGCAATTCATATTCAATATGCTGTTATTATTTCTGAACTGCAGAACCCGCTCATGCATGATTTAGTCATTCAGATCCATTGATACACTGGTAGCAAAACACCAGAATGGATGCAACAAATAAATGTGCCATTTACTATCAACATGCTGGTCACCCTGGATCTATAATTATCTGACATTCACATGCCTGCTAGTGTAATTAGCCAAATAGATGAGTAATGACCGAATGATTAGCAACAGCTCTTTGTAATTCCACACATGATCCACTGATTTAGCGAGAGAATGCGAGAGATTTAATGAATGAGTATCCAAGTCCCTTATGGCCCAGAAACAATAATAGATGCAATAAATTAAGTTCCCATGCCTACAAACACATAAAAACTTTCACACAAGTAGCACAAGACTACTCATGTACATAATGTTCGCAACATAGAGGAGGACCTTAATTTGTTTCACTTGCAATGGTTTCTAGACTAGAAGGGGTGTGGATACAACCATTTAGTGAATCAGTGAATCATGTGCAGAGTTACAAAGGACTGTTGCTAATCACTCTGCTGTTTCCTACCATGTAGTGTTCCTGTGACTATTCACGTGTATGGTACGTCACATGTTGCAGTAGGAAGAGAGCCTGAGATATAAGCCCTTGTATCAGAGGCCTGAGCTAAAGTAGGGCAAGCTTTGCTGATATAAAGCAAAGTTAGCAAAAGTCAGGCTGTGAGCAAACGTCAGGCTCTGCCTACTTGCAAGTTCACAGAATCTGGCAAGAACAGGGCTGATATTGCAGAAACACACATTCCTAAGAAATACTAGGCACAGTGTACTCAGGCAAACACATTCCAGAAGAGTGGTACCAGAACATCCCAATATCCAGGAT
>NW_020669756.1:0-1509 GCF_002925995.2 Terrapene triunguis | reverse complement strand
ATAAATTGATGATTATTCCTTTCTTTTATATTTAATAGGGAACGACAGTCTCAGCAAGGATTACGTCCTTGATATTGTCAGCCTGTCCCATGATAAAACATCTGGAAACACACCTTCCAAAGCATTTCAAGCCATGATTTGCAAAGAGAGGCTCTTTTATTTAAGTAACGCTTCCAAGATTCTCTGGATCACCAGTTTAATTTGCTTGTTTACCAAACAAAGAGTTGCATTTTACACAAGCCAAATGAGCCTGGCACTGCAAATAGAAAACAGATTACATTCGCTGCCATTAGTCACTCTCTCTTAAAGGGCAGCTTCTCCTGGAAAAGTGACTCTGTAAAAATGGCACTGTGGGTTTCCATGTATATTGTCTCTCAGCGATTCCAAATCAAACGTACTGAATCTACAACTAAAAAGATGCCTTTTTTTTTTAAATAGCTGCCAACCCTGCAAGCTCAACCTGGGATCTGAGAACCAAGCTGGGTTATTTCTTTTATGTGCTCTCTTGCCCCTAATAAAGGCTATGCAGGCCAAATTAGGGCTTCAGTTTCACACCTGTAATCCCATTGTTTCCAGATTATGTCCTTAATTACATGTGTGCTAGCCAATGGTCTCTGGTGTATGCTGTCAGGAAGATATGGAGCATTATTGTCTTCATTGGGTTTGTCCAGATGTAAATGACAAGAACTTAGTAAGCAATTGTGCAGTCAGATCGTATTCCTTCCCTATAGATTTGACCACACCACTATCCTCTTTGAATCCCTCCCTGGCTAACCCATATTTATTACTTAAGTTCAAGAGCTCCTTGCCCTTGTCTTCAAGATTGTCCATAACTCTGCCTGTCTCTATTCATCTGACTATATCTCTCATTACATTGTCCCCCCACTCCCTCCACACAGCCCCACCATACCTTATACTCCATTTGCATGCTTCTCCTACATCTTCACGCTTTCTTCCTACACAGGCAATGTACTCCTTGAGCTCATCTGCATGACCATTACATTTCTCAAATCCAAACCTCTCCTTCAGGCTCACAAAGCCAAGGGAAAAAAGCATAGATTCCAAGGCCAGAAGGGACCATTGTGATCAAGTCTGACTTCCTGTATAGCCCAGTCCATGGAATTTCCCCAAAATAATTTCAATTGCCAGTGATGGAGAATCCAGCATAATCCTTGGTAAATTGTTCCAATGGTTAATTACCCTTACCGTTAAAAGTTTATGCCTTATTTCCAGTCTGAATTTGTCTAGCTTCAACTTTCAGCCATTGGCTCGTGTTATACCTTTCTCTGCTACATTGAAAAGCCCATTATTAAATAATTGTTCTCCATGTACATACTTACAGACTGTGATCAAGTCACTCCTTTGTTAAGATCCTTTAGTCTATCACTGCAAGGCATGTTTTCTGATCCTTTACTCATTCTCGTCGCTCGTCTCAGAACCCTCTCCATTTTATCAACATTCTTAGATTCATAGATTCATAGATTCTAGGACTGGAAGGGACCTCGAGAG
>NW_020669755.1:0-13223 GCF_002925995.2 Terrapene triunguis | reverse complement strand
GACATGCTCATTGCTACACAGAAAGCATAACTAGGCCTAGAAATAAACACGGAAATACAAACATTGACACCAATACAACACCTAGAATTTACAGGGCCTACCTCGATGTGACCAAAGCCTTTTTACTGACACACAGATTTGCCACCCTAGTCAACTTGATTTCTACAGTACAAACCAGTCCCCAGGATGCCTCCTTTCTGGGTTGGAGAGCACACCTACAGAACTACACAGTACAAGGCAAGTGGTCCGTATTGGAGAAAATGTTACATATCAATCTACTGGAACTACATTGAGTCCGGAACACATTTTCACAATTTTTACCACTACTCAGGACCAAAAACATAAGAATAACGATGTACAACATTGCCTGCATGTTTTACATCAAGAGGAAAGGGGGAATGAGGCAGCAATCCCTGTGTGTCGAAGCAATAAAATTGCAGAACTAGTGCATACAACATGGCATCAGCATTTGGCCATATATCTACTGAGTCATCAAAACACCACAGCAGATGCACTGAGCAGGAAATTCTCACAAGAACTGGAGTGGGAGATAGATACTGCAATCCTACAGACAATATTCAACCATTGGGGATTCCTGAACATAGATTTTTTTTGCCACACCCGGAAACACCAAGTGCACACAATTCTGTTCAAGAGCGAGCCTGAGTCACCAATCTCTGGGGGATGACTTACTTATCAGATGGAATGCACATCTCCTCTACACCTTTCCACCAATCCCCTTACAGTGTAATACACAAAGTAAAAGAAGGATCAAGAGTCATTCTGATAGTCCCAACATGGACCAGACCAACATGGTATCCTTACTTCTTGTGCATGGTTGTACGCCTACCAATAACCATTCACCGGGTCCCACACTCCTCTCTTAGGACACAGGCCAGATTCATCACCAGAACCTAGAGCTTCTCCATCTGAAAGCATGGCTTACTCCATGGTTCCAGGCTGCTGAGTTGACCTGTTCAGAGAAGGTAAAAGAGATCCTGTTATATAGGAGATGATCAATCACACATTATACTTACCTCCACAAACAGAAGAGATTCCAGACCTGGTGTGACAGCAAAAAGGTCACAACTATAGTCTCTCCCTTACCACTAGTACTGGACTACATCTTGGAACTCAAAGCTACCACAGCTTTCCACCATAAGATCTATGATCATTTGGTTTTCACACACGTGGTGACATAAAGATATCTCACAGGGCTTTTAAAGCTATACCTCGAAGTGCAAGACTCCACTCCATCCTACGCTGCCTCACTGGCACCCGTTTGAACCCATGGCAACCCGCTCCTACATACATCTATCAATAAAGACAGGCTTTCTCGTGGCCATCAAATCTGCTTGAAGAGTAGAGGAAAAAGGGGCCCTCATGGCATAACCCTCTACAAAATCTTCTTCAAAAATAAAGCCATGACCATACCCAAAGTACCATCTTTATTCCACCTAAATCAATCAATTCATCTTCTATCCTTCTTCCCCAAACCACATAGAAGTAAATGGGAAGTCTTATTCCATATGCTAGATGTTAGAAGGGTGCTGGCCTTCTACGTCAAAAGAACGAAACTGTTCAGAAACTTACCATGACTATTCCTGTCTCTTGGAGAAAGATCAAGTGGCTCTGCCATTTTGAAAGAAAAACTCTCAAAATCAGTTTCTGAATGCATTCACGTTTGCTAATTTCAACATGATTTGCTGCCCACACCGGGGACTCGAACACACTCTATATGATCACTTTCCAGCTCTATAGCTTTCCTGAACAATGCACCAATCACAGACATTTGTAAAGCAGCAACCTGGACATCAGAGCACATGCTCACAGAGTATTATGCAATCGCACAAGACTCAACATCAGATGCTATTTTAGGACTGACTGTGTTATCATAATTAACTAATCCAACTCTGAAGCCTCATCCTTCCAAAGTGGGGCACTGCTCTAAAGTCACCTAAAGTGGACCCTACTTGAAGAAGAAGAAGAGAAGGTTACTCACCTTGTGCAGTAATTGAAGTTCTTTGAGATGTGTGCCCCTTTGGGTGCTCCACTAGCCACCTTCCTCCCCTCTGCTCCAAGTTCAGACATTGACTCTGCGGTAAAGAAGGTGGTTGGATCGCACATCACTTTATAGCTGTCACTCATGGCGCGAGAAGTGGGGAAGCACATGTATGGTCCAACAGGCATTGCTACCAAAAATCTCCAGGGACAAGGACGCAAGCACACCTAAAGTGGAGCTCCCATAGGGGGATACATCTCAAAGAACCTCATTTACTATAAAAGGAAATAATCTTCTCTTTTGAGGATGCTCTATGGTCTCTGTTATACAGGAAGTCAGATTAGATGATCACAGTGGTCCCTTCTGGCCTTAGAATCTATGAATCTATCACACACATTGTCTCCCCCTCAATCCCAGAGATCTTCCCCACCAAAGACAATATAGCCTTCAGTGTTTTAGCTATTTACTTATTTACTTCTTGCACCTATCATGACTAAAGCTTCTGTCATTTTCATTAAACATTCGTTTGTTTTTCAGAAAATTTGGAGCAGAGAATAAGTAAGTCAATATCATTTTCTTCCCATGTATTCCACCAATATTCAGGAATGGGGATAATAATGTTTTTATTACTAGACCTCACCCCCTCTCTCCTGCCTTTGATGGAGTCTTTATTTGAGCTGCTTTGTGAAATGCATGTATGAGCATTTGCTAGATCTAAGCAGCGCTGCTCGTACATTACTGCATTTTTAAATAGACTCCCCCAATTCCTTTTTGTATCCTCCAAGAACCATAACCCCACTGCAAAGAGACACAGTATCAAAGAAAATGAACACATTGAAAGGACTCTACATTGAAACTTGAAAATGGAATGCAGGCCATGATGTAAATGGTGTCACTGCCTCTTTTGGTAGCAGATCCCATGTTATGGAGGAGCATCATGTGTCATATTCTCCTCCTTCGCTAACTAGCTGTGGCCATGAAGCTTCTTGTTAAATGTATTCAAACAAGAATAGAATAGTGTCTTTCTACTATCTAGGGGGATGGGTACAGGACTAGCCAAGCGATTGAATAGCCAGGGAAGGCTCTGTGCCCCTCACTAGCCATGGCCAATATTTAGGCTGCTCAAGAATGAAAACATCTCATTCACCCTCTTTAATTTGTAACTAAATGGACATACACATAACTGTTCTCGTCTCTTCCCCATTTTTCCTTTGCAGCACAACACCAGGAGGAAATGGGTGAGCTTGCCTAGTTCACTGAATAGTTGGTGTCCAAAGACTAAACCCTCCGGTCCCCGCATGGGTTCCAACATCTACAAATGCAGCAGGAATTTTATTATATGCATGGTCCTGGGTTGGAGAAGAGGAGGGCCCATATATGAGACTGCAGAGGCCTGGACCATCATGGAGCTGAGAACTTACCAACTCTTTGCACAAAAGATCAGAAGGAGAGAGTTTTAAGGGCAGTCAGGGATGAGAGCGAACGCATCCATGAGCTCCAGGAACTGAACATATCCACTGTAGGACAAAGGTCTGGATGGGGAGTGCAGCAAGACAGAGTTACTAAAGCTGCGCATGGGCTGTACTAGCTGAGTCCATGCAGAAAATCCATCTCCTGCCTCAGGGATAGGGCTAAAATAGACTTCCCCAAGCATCTTCTCTCAAACTGGAAACCCATGTCCTGTGTGGAATATTTGATAATCTCCCTGCAATTGAAGTGGCGATAGTTGTACTGGAATGTTTGCTAGAACAGGAAATAGAACCTAGATATTCAAGCTTCCAGTTCAGAGTATTCGCTACTAGACAAAGGGATTGTCACTAAGTTTCCATGGGAATGTGTCTATTTAAATATATATATTCCATTTTAATACAGTGGAAATTATATGTTTTGAATTTACTGAAATGTTTCATTTCTTTCTTTCCCCTCCCACCCCATATATAGATATAGATATAGATCTATAGATATAGGAAAGCTTCTGATAAGGTCTCCCACAGTATTCTTGCCAGCAAATTAAAGAAGTATGGATTGGATGAGTGGACTATAAGGTGGATAGAAAGCTGGCTAGGTCATCGGGCTCAACAGGTAGTGATAAACCACTCAATGTCTAGTTGGCAGCTGGTATCAAGCAGTTTTCTTCAACATCTTCATTATTGATCTGGATGATGGGTTGGATTCCCCCCTCAGCAAGTTTGTGGGTGACACTAAGCTGGGGGAGAGGTAGATAAGCTGGAGGGTAGGGATAGGGTCCTTAGTGACCCGGACAAATTGGAGGATTGGGCCAAAAGAAATCTGATGAGGTTCAAAAAGGACAAGTGCAGAGTCCTTCACTTAGGACAGAAATATCCCATGCACTGCTAGAGGCTGGGGATCGATTGGCTAAGAAACCTGCTAAACAGTGGACGAGAAGCTGGATATGAGTCAACAGTGTGCCCTTATTGCCAAGAAGGCTAACGGCATATTGTGCTGCATTAGTAGGAGCATTGCCAGCAGATCGAGGGAAGTAATTATTCCCCTCTATGCAGCACTGGTGAGGCCATATCTGGAGTATTGCGTCCAGTTTTGGGCCCCCCACTACAGAATGAATGTGAACAGATTGGAGAGAGTCCAGCTGAGGACAATGAAAATGATTAGGTGTCTGGGGAACATGACTTATGAGTAGAGGCTGAGGGACCTGGGCTTATTTAGTCTGCAGAAGAGAAGAATGAGAGGGGATTTGATAGCAGCCTTCAACTACCTGAAGGGGGGTTCCAAAGAGGTTGGAGCTCGGCTGTTCTCAGTGGTGGCAGATGACAGAACAAGGAGCGATAGTCTCAAATAGCAGTGCGGGAGGTCTAGGTTGGATATTGGGAAAAAATATTTCACTAGGAGGGTGGTGAAGCACTGGAATGGGTTACCTAGGGAGGTGGTGGAATTTTCATCCTGAGAGCTTTTAAGGCCCGGCTTGACAAAGCCCTGACTGGGATGATTTAGTTGGGGTTGGTCCTGCTTTGAGCAGGGGGTTGGACTAGATGACCTCCTGAGGTCTCTTCCAACCCTAATCTTCTATGATTGTTCTATATAAATATAGATATTTATAGATATATATGTTTAGGGGCTGGCGAAAAAAGAAAGGAATGAAACGTTTCAGTAAAGTCAAAACAAACTGTTTCCACTGTAGTAAAATGGAACATTCTGAATTTCCTTTTCAAAATGATTTTTTTGACCATGACCCCCACTGACAGTGACACTCCACTGGAGTCTGGACATTGTCAGCCAATATGGGGAGAGTTGTGAGACAGAACATGAACCTTCATGGGAGCTGGACTCGGACTACAGAATTCAATCCTGAACACAATCAGAATGATGCCAACCTCTCAGGATCCCCAGCTACATGCAAAACCTACCTCTTTGATTCTGCATTTCCCAATCACTCCCAACTCCTGATCTGATAATGTCATGAAAGCTTTAGCAGAGAAAATGGAGTACATTTTTACCTGGCTTGAAAATTAACCATTTTAATATCATTGCAATATTTCTTGTTCAGAACCCCTGCTGAAGCAAATCAGTTAGTCTGCACCAACTTTGGATGCATGAGGGAAATGTTACTCATTAATGTAACAAGTGCATCCCTGTGCCTCTTTCTCAGAACAAATCCAAAGACATTGTTAAGGTTCCATTCAATTAAACTATCATGTGGGGGCAGCCTGGGGGAGGTAAAAAAAATTGCATAACTTAATCAAAGACCTGACCTTTCCTTCAATGAATTCAGTGGTAACAATTCCATTGACTAAACTGGCAGCAGAATTGGGACCCCAATTTGACAGCAATACAATACATATATTGAAAAGTGTCCTTTCTTTTCTTTGCTGACAAACTCAAGGAAGATAATGGTAAGTTGGCTTTGAGTTGTGCAGTTTGGAGGGTGAAGGATCAGTCATTTCCCCATTGAGGGAAGTGGAGGAGGCTGGGTTTCATTAACTGCTGAGGGGTCAGAACCTTTCTGCTTTTTCAGTGAGCTGGAGGCAAGTACTCTTTGGAAACTGGAACTGAGGAGAGTCTAGAAAGTTTTCCTGGATATTGGTCCAGGTTGCATTGTGAGTTTGGGGCTGTTGAGAGGAAAGAAATGTTCAAAATCCATTTTTCAACCAAAACAAAGACAAAACAGGCGACATGCAGACATTTGTCTCCTTTTGCAAACAATGGCAGAAAGGAAAGGTTGAGTTTGGTTTGATTTCTGACATGATCACACAGAGTAGGGTTTTATCAGTGAAATGTTTAGCAGCTAGTTCTAGATTGCACCAAGCAACCCTCTGTAAGTCTTAAAGAACTCTGTGGGTTTTAATACCCTGACCCGAGCGGGAACTCTTGAGAGTGAAAGGCCAGATCATCCCCTTGGATTTGAAAAAAGCTGGGAACTTCAAGGGCCTTTCATTTTAACTTCCACTGATGAGGGGAGTTCTCCCCTCACACATCAGAGTGCAGATCCTGTGCCTCTTTCACAGAACACATCCAGTGAGACATTGTTAAGGTTCCATTCAATGAGACAACCATATGGGGGCAGCGTAGCTGTGTCAGGAAAAATCTAGCAGTCTTTAATCCAAGACTTTATGCTTTCTTCAATAAATCCAATGACAAGACTTCCGTTGACTACCCTGCAAGCAGGATTGGGCTAGTAATTTGATAACAATAAAGTACATACCGTATATACTCATTCATTAGCCCCTTCGTTTATAAGCCGACGCCCCAAAATGGATAGGTAAAAATAGCAAAAACTGTATGACCCTTTCATAAGCCGACCCTATATTTCAGGGGTTGGCAAACTTTGGCTCCTGGTCCGTTAGAGTAAGCTGCTAGCGGGCCTGGACATTTTGTTTACCTGGAGCCTTTACAGGCACGGAGCCCCTCAGCTCCCATTGGCCGTGGTTTGCCGTTCCTAGCCAATGGGAGCTGCGGGAAGGGGCTCCATGGCTGCAGACGCTCCAGGTAAACAAAATGACAGTGTATTAGATATTCAATTCAATGATTCCATAGAGTTTAAAATCATCAAATTTTGGTGTAAAGCCATTTATAAGCTGACCCCCGCTCTTCTATGCGTCACTTTTTAACCAAAAATATTTGGCTTATGAACGAGTATATACCGTATAGCGAAAAATGTCCTGTTTGTTTTTCTTTGCAGAAAAACTCAAGGAGGAAAAGGGTAAGTTTGCTCTGACGTGAAGTTTGGAGGGGGAAAGGTCAGTCACTTCCCCACTGAGGGATGTGGAAGAGGCAAGCTTTTTTTAACTGCTGAGAAGTCAGGATCTCTCTGTTTCTATGGTGAGCGGGAGGTGGGTGAATTTTGCAGTTGGGACTCAGGGGAATTTGGGCATTTTTCACTTGGGGGTTGTTTCTCTGTTTGACTGGGGTACAGTGGGGGTGTCAGATTGGGGCTGGTCAGAGTAAAGAAATGTTCATTAACTCAATATGCATCAAAAACAAAGATAGAACAGGGAGTGCATTGTGATGGGGCTGCTTTTGCAAAACAATGGCAGGAAGGTAAGGGTGAGTGTGGCGGGATCCCTGCGGTGCAGTCTGGGGTTGTGGGACTGCTGTACCCCACTTGAACTCTGGAGACTGGGCTGTGCCTCACAATGCTTTGCTAGTGACAAGCACCAAACCCCTCCAGGTCCTGTTATCACTCAGTACAACAGCATGTGACTATGAAAGTTCTTGCCAAAATGGTTTAGAAAAAGGCTGGGATCTAATATCTCTTGTAGTTTTCTACACAGGGGGATGGGCATGTGACTAGCTCTATAGAATGAATAGCGGGTGAAGGCTCTTTGCTGCTCACCAACATGGTTAATATTTGTGCTATTCAAGACATAAAAGATCCCATTCACACTCTACAGCTTGCTAATACATAGAATTACATCAATTATTTTTCTCCTTTTCTTTTATTCCTTGATTGTTTTTCAGACAAAATCCAAGAGCAAAAGCTTGAGTTTACTGAATAACTATCCAGTCAAGGGGCCAAGCCCTGAAGCCCCTTTATGGGCTCTGACAGTGCCATGTGCAGCAGGAATGTTATTATTAGCACTTTGCAGGCAGTCTGGGAAGCAGAGGGACCATGCCAGGGGAACATTTTCGAATCAGAGAGCTGAGACCTTGCCGGCTCTCTTTAAATCAGTGGAGTGGGGAGAGATTCAAGAGCTGTGTGGGATGAGCATGGGTTCATCTGCAAGCTCCATGAACGGAGCATATCTGCTCCTTCACAACACTCTGGATGGGGAGTGCAGCAGGACAGTGTTGCTAGCGCTGTGCCTGGGCTGTAATAGCTGAGGCCATGCAGACACCCCACACCACACCTCAAAGACAGGGGGGAAAAGGAGATCTATGGAAAATTGAGCACCCAGAGGAGATCCTTGGAAAGTTCTTCTCAGTGCCTGGGTTTACAAGGGAGCTCAGCATGTTGGGTACTGCACCCTTTTCAATCTCTGGCTGCTGCTAGGTTCTGACACTTTAGAAAATGGGCCTCAGTTGTTGGTGCTGAGCACCTAAAAATCTTATTTCTGTATCCCACCCCCACCCCCTAGGCTGTAATTCTGTCAGGTTTTATTAACATCCTCCTCTTTCCCATGTGAATTTTTGGCAACTCTGGGCCAGATCATCCCCTACCATGGGGGGAAAACAGCATCTCAGAACTCCAGCAACTTCTCAATTGGGTGTTTCTGCTGCATCCTGTGGCCAAGGGGAGGGGTGTCTGAACTCTTAGAGGAAATGGGGACCAGCCTGGCCTCACTGCAGAGCCCTAGAGTACGTCAGAAATAAAAAGGGACTGTGGATTCAATCCTGCTTTCATTGGCATTAACAGAAGTTTGTCGTTAACTTCTTGGGGAGCAGGATCTTAGTCCAATATTTGTGTGTGTCTTTGTGTGTCTTAAGGACAAAAAAGAACTACACATTTAATCAATGAAAATTGTTCTTTCTTTCTTGTCGTCATTTAGAAAGGAAAGAAGGATTTCCTGAAGCAGGTAAGATTTCCTGTCCTCTTCCATTAACCACGATCAAATCTCTGTCAGAGTGGCTGTGTCTGCTCTTGGAGATAGTTGGATGATTCCCAGGTCATGTAGACATACTCATGCTAGCTCTTATCTATCTGGGATGCTCAAAAAAGTTCTGTAGGTGGAGTAGCACAGGCAGTGGGTGCGGCTGCATAGCCTAGTCTCCACAAGTACAAACCCACATGGACTCTCTGGGTACATATTCACGGTGTCTAGCTCATGCCACCCTTGCTGCTGCCCATGCTACTTCAGCTATGTCCAAAGTTTCAGGTATGGATGTAGCTCATCTGAAAGTGTGGCTGGCTCTTACTTGTGCAAGTTGCAGAAAGCTGCCACTGCAGGGAAATGTGAAACTTTAATTGTGTTTTGCTCAGTCAGCTCAGTTAATCCTCAGGGATTCAGAAATGTAGCCTGTGCTGTCAGGTTTTTGTCAGAAGATTTTAGAGTGTTACATTGCACACATGCATGGATTAGAGGGAGTGTAAGAAGTGGGAGGTAATCTGTGAATTAGGAATGAGAGCAGCAGAGAAAGCAGGATATGGTCAAATACACAGTTAGATAAATATTAGACTGAAATATTTGGCTCACTGAATATGAACCATAATAAATACAGCTAAATCATGCTGTTCATGATGTTAGTAAGTCAGGTACCCAATTGTAAAGTCCATTTTCACATTCTAAAGAGAAAAACTGCAAGTGGTGACTGATAAAGTTTATTCTTTTGCAGAGCAACTGCAGAGAGAAATTGGTGAGTTTGCATGGATTTCTAAGCAGTATCACCCTGTTTTTATTTCCTGGAAGTATGATGTATATATCCTGTATTTGTAAACCTCTGTACCACTCCCGAAATTATCCATTATACATCAGCAGGCTCTAAACTGTCAGTTCTGTGAGGTCAGGGCCGGCTCTGGCTTTTTTGCCGCCCCAAGCAAAAAAAAAAAGGAGGGGGGGCGCGTCAAAAAACAGCAAAGCAAAAAACAACAACAAACCTGCGGCGCGGCCGGAGGCAGGGTGCAGGGGGACTCCCTGCGCTGCAGATGTGCCCCGGCTAGCAGGGGGGAGAGGGAGGGAGAGGGGGAGAGAGAGAGAAGGGGGGCGGCCAGAGCTTCAGCGGGGCACTGCCACGCGGCCCCAACCGCTGCGCCGCATGCTGGGAGGGCTCCGCGCCACTCCGGTCGGCTGGGAGGGAAGGACGCGGGCTGCCCTGCCGGGCTTGCTGCAGGGCGCTCCCCTCCTCTGCGCCGCCGCCCCCTACAGGCCGGAGCGGAACAAAAACAAAAAAAAGGGGGCTGTGCCGCCCTAGGATTGGGCGGAATGCCGCCTCGTACAATGTGCTGCCCCAAGCACGAGCTTGCTCGGCTGGTGCCTGGAGCTGGCCCTGTGTGAGGTACCTTTGTTTGCTTATGAAAACCCATTGAAACTGATGTGGCAAATACATAGTTTATTCAATCTGTAGCCTTGGACTCAAAGGCTTATACTTCCCTAAAATCAAAGTAGGAACATAATAAAGACTTGCTTCCCATTGAACATGGAGTCCAATTGTATGTCTCTGCTCTAACATTCAAAGCTTCCCATAGGTTGTGCCCTGTTAACTGGGAGTTGCTTCCCTCCTTGTGACCACAACCCCCACTGACACCTACATTCCACTTGTGAGACAGAATATGAACCTTTATGGGAGCTGGACTTGGACTACAGAACTCAAACCTGCACAAAATCAGAATGGCCCCACCTCTGCGGATCCATGCATATTTAGTGTGACATATCTCATAATGTCATGAAAGATTTAGCAGGGAAATAAAGTACATTTTCCTCAGTTTGAAAAATAACTATTCTGATGTCATTGCAACATTTCTTGTTCAGAAGCCAGGCCTAACCAAATCAGGAAGTTTGCACCCTCTTTGTATTAGTTACAGTCAGATGGATGAGGAAAATGTTACCCCTTCATGGAACATGTGCTGTCCCTGTGCCTCTTTCACAGAACAAACCCAAGGAAACATTGTTAAGGTTCCATTCAATTATACAATCATGTGCGGGCAGCAAAAGAGGCCAACAGAGGAGCATTGAGTGTCATTCACCACTTTTACTGATGAGTTATTTTTTTAAAAGAAAGAATAGAATATTGTCTTTCTACTATCTAGGGAGATGGGCACGGGACTAGCCAACAGATTGAAAAGCTAGTGAAGGCTCTGTGCCCCTCAGTAATCATCATCAATATTCATGCTACTCAAGAAAGAAAGGATCTCATTCACCCTCTTCAATTTATAACTCAATGGACAGACACTGAACTGTTATCTTCGCCTCCCATTTTTCTTTTGCAGATGAACTCCAGGGAGTACAGGTGAGTGTGCCTAGTTTACCTTATAGTTATAGTCCAAAGATGATCAAACCCTGTGGCCCCTGCATGGTTTCCAAGAGCCCCAGCTGCAGAAGGAATGCTTTCATTGCACAGCCCATGCATCTGGGAAGGGGAGGGTCTGTGCAAGTGACTCTGGAATTGTGATATGTCATGGAGCTGAGACCTCACCAGCACTTTGCAAAGAAAGTCAGAGGGGGAGAGGTTCAAGGGCAGTTGGGCATGTGAGCAAAAACATCCACATGTCCAGGAACTGAACATATCCACTGAATAAAAAAGCTTTGGATGGGGAGTGCTGCAGGAGAGAGTTGCTAGTGCTGTGCCCGGGCTTGTAGTAGCTGAGGCCATGCAGACACTCCACCACATGCCTCAGGTATGGAGGGAGAATAGTCTTCCCAAATCAAATTCCATAAAACTGGGAGATCACGTAATCTGGAGAGGACCCAGAGGAGGTTCTTTGACAATCCCCCTGCAAGGGAAGTGGTGATGGCCACACAGGAATGTTTGCTAGAGCAAGAAATAGAACCTAGCTATTCTGGTCCAGTGTATTCACTACTAGACCAAGGTGTTGGCAGAAACATTGCATGAGACTGTGTCTATTTTGAAAAAAAAGGGGGGGATGGAAAGAAAAGAAACAAAACCATTTCAGTAGAGGCAAATCTCTATTTCCTCTGTATTAAAATGGAACATTCTGATTTTTACTTTCAAAATGACTTTTCCTGTATTTTTTCTGACCTTGACCCTGGTCCTCTTTCACAGAACAATTCCAAGGAGACATTGTTAAGGTTTCAGTCTGTTACCCAGTCATGTGGGGGTAGCGTAGGTGTTTCAAAAAAACAAAATGAAACCAAAAAAGTAGTATTACTGAATCTAAGACTTGACCATTCATTCAATGATTTCAGTGGGAAGACTTCCATTAGGTATCCTGGGAGAAAGATTGGGCCCTTAATTTGATAACAATAAAGTGCATATATTGAAATGCAGCCAAACTCAAGGAGGAAAAGGGTAAGTTGTCTTTGATGTCTGCATTTTGGAGGGGGAACAGTCAGTCATTTCCCATCCAGGGAAGTGTGGGAGGCAGGATTTCATTAACTGCTGAGGGTCAGCATCTTTTGCAATGAGCAGGAAGTGAGTGAGTTTTGTAATTTGAACTGAGGTGAGTCTGGGAAATTTTCACTGGGAGGTTGTCTCTCTGATAGGTCAGGGCTGAGGTGTGAGACTGGGGCAATTGAGAGGAAAGTAATGTTCATTAACCCAATTTTCAGCACAAGCAAAGACAAATAGGTGACATGTGGGGGGGGGTGTCTCCTTTTGCAAAACAATGGCTAGATGGCAAGGGTGAGTTTGCTTTGACTTCTGAGATGATCACACAGAGAGAGGAACAAACCATCCCAATGTGTAGAAAGAATAGTAAATATGGCAGGCGACCAGCTTGGCTAAACAGTGAAATCCTTGCTGATCTTAAACGCAAAAAAGAAGCTTACAAGAAGTGGAAGATTGGACAAATGACCAGGGAGTAGTATAAAACTATTGCTCAGGCATGCAGGAATGAAATCAGGAAGGCCAAATCACATTTGGAGTTGCAGCTAGCAAGAGATGTTAAGAGTAACAAGAAGGGTTTCTTCAGGTATGTTAGGAACAAGAAGAAAGTCAAGGAAAGTGTGGGCCCCTTACTGAATGAGGGAGGCAACCTAGTGACCGAGGATGTGGAAAAAGCTAATGTACTCAATGCTTTTTTTGCCTCTGTCTTCACGAACAAGGTCAGCTCCCAGACTGCTGCACTGGGCAGCACAATATGGGGAGAAGGTGACCAGCCCTCTGTGGAGAAAGAAGTGGTTCGGGACTATTT
>NW_020669754.1:0-1162 GCF_002925995.2 Terrapene triunguis | reverse complement strand
AATTTGGCAGTTTCAATCCCATGTCTATTGGAAGCCTGGTATAAAATCAGCCAGTGGTTTCAGTCCAGTTCCAAGTAGCCACATGTCCTCATTCCAAAAGCAGCCATGAGTTGGCAGTCTTAGCAGAGATAGCGCAGACTAACTAACCCCAGAGGTGACTCACCCTTCTTAGCCCTCCAAGTGGTCTGTCCCAGTTAGGGCTGGGGGCCGTTTGGCATGTAAAGCCTGGTTGACATTCACAAAGTTGTACCAATTTAGTTAAACCATTGCCTCTTTGTGTGTGGACACTCTTAGGTGAGTTTAAACTTGGCTTATAGCAGTTTAGGGCCCATCAGGACATTTACAGGTGCTGGCTAAATCGATATCACCAGTTTTAAACGTATGTAAAAGCATCCGCTGCTCCAGTTTACCTACATCGGGTTTCAAATTGATTTGAATTAAACCGGTGCAACTTCTGTTTGCAGCAAGCCCACAGTGAAACAGGCTGTGACCCTGATGGGGGATAACCTGGTGCTCTCCACCAGCGCCAGGTAACAACATAAAATGAAATCCCGTTGGAAAAGGAGCCAGCTTTCCCCTCCCTTAGGAGGGAGAGGTCCCACTAAGCACAAGGGAGAAGTGCCAAATTTTGCTACATTTTGCACTCCATCTTCTTCCTTTCACAAAGCCAGCTTAAATGATGAATAAGGCTGGCTGTTAGGCCTGTAGCTGGATCATTCAAACTCCAGGCTAGGGAGTCAGGAGAACTGAGTTCTTTCCATTTCTAGCCCTGCCACTGCTCTGTGACCTGGAGCGACGCACCTAGACTCCCTGTGCCTCAATGCCATCCAACCTCTCTGGGACCCAGTTTAACCATCTATAAAACAAAGTTGATGACACCAGTGTGACACCAATTTTTAAAAAGGGCTCCAGAGGTGATCCTGGCAATTACAGGCTTGTATGCCTGTCTGCAGTACTGGGCAAACTAGTTGAAACTATAGTCAAGAGCAAAATTGTCAGATGCATAGCTAAACATAATTTGTTGGGGAAAAGTCAAAATGGTTTATGTAAAGGGAAATCATGCCTCACCAATCTACTAGAATTCTTTGAGGGGGTCAACAAGCATGTGGACAAGGGGGACCCAGTGGATATAGTGTACTTAGATTTTCAGAAAGCCTTTGAC
>NW_020669753.1:0-1170 GCF_002925995.2 Terrapene triunguis | reverse complement strand
TAAAAAGGCGCGAATCTATTGTCTGCCGTTGCTGTGACGGCGGGGGAGGGGCCTGACGCAATGTACCCAGAACCCCTCGCGGCACTGCTTTGCATCATCCGGGCATTGCGATCTCAACCCATAATTCCAATGGGCGCCGGAGGCTCCGGGAACTGTGGGATAGGTACCATAGTGCAATGCGCCGGAAGTCGACGCTAGCCTCGGTACTGTGGACGCGGTCCGCCGACTTCATGCACTTAGAGCATTTTAGGTGGGGACAGACACAATCGGCTGCATACAACCGGTTTCTATAAAACCGGCTTCTATAAATCCGACCTAATTCTGTAGTGTAGACATAGCCCATGATAATCTATCGCTCTTTGATTGGCCAAAATTTGCCATCATTACCATACATAGTTAGCAAGCTACATGTATCTGCCCCTCTTATGACCCCTTATTGTTCATCTACTTGCCCCCTCCTTGGGTTATTTTGCAAACCAAGCAGTTAGTTATCTACAGGACGCAGGCACAGAAAGTTCCATTGTCTCCAGGTTTAGAGTTTGGCTATATTTCCTCTTGAAGGAACTTCCTGAGTTAAGATATAGCTATAGCTGATGCTGCATGTTGCCCTTCTCCCATGTGTACGTGACAAATTTGTCCCCTGGTAGTTAAGTAGAATAATTTTATATCTAAGGCCTGGTCTACACTAACCCCCCAAGTCGAAGTAAGGTACGCAACTTCAGCTACGTGAATAACGTAGCTGAAGTCGACATACCTTACTTCGAACTTACCGCGGTTCAGACGCGGTCCACACGCGGCAGGCAGGCTCCCCCGTCGACTCCGCGGTACTCCTCTCGTTGAGCTGGAGTACCGCAGTCGACGGCGAGCACTTCATGGTTCGATTTATCGCATCCAGACCAGACGCGATAAATCGAACCAGGAAGTTCGATTTCCAGCCGCCGAACTAGCGGCTAAGTATAGACCAGCCCATAGCTTAAGCATGCCCTCCCCAGAGCTCCACCCTCCTGGGTATTTTGATTTACAATGTAACTCTTAGGGTGTATGTAAGCTACAGTTGCTACAGCAGTACAGCTATGGCATTGCAGCTGTAGCACCATAGCTTAGAAGGTTTCTACAGCGATGAAAGGAGTTTTTCTGTTGATGCAGTAAATCCACCACTCCAAGAGATGT
>NW_020669752.1:0-1121 GCF_002925995.2 Terrapene triunguis | reverse complement strand
TTTTAGAGAGACCAGATGCGTGAGGTAATATCTGAAGAAGAGCTCTGCGTAAGCTCAAAAACTTGTCTCTCTCACCAGCAGAAGTTGGTCCAATAAAAGATATTACCTCACCCACCTTGTCTCTCTAATATTCTGGGACCAACAGGGCTACAACAACATTGCATATAGCAATGGCTGATGTAGTTATTATGAGTCCTGTGGAGTGATGCCTAGGAGAAAAGGGAGAAGTAACTGAGTGAGCTCTCAGCTGGTAGCTATTGGAGACTAAGGGGAGTCTACTCAGCGAGGCTGTACTTCATTTACATATTAACTGTAGATAATTTGGGGTAGAACTTGTCTAAGTTTGTACTTGGGGCTGCTGTTTTGGAGATCACCCTTTTGGGAACCAGCTGGACAAGTTCTGGATAAAGACGGGGCTTGGGTTCATTCTGATTAAGACTAATGTTTACCGAAGTTGGGTAAGTGGCATTGGACATGCCAAAGGGTGACAGGGAGAGACTCAGCGTTTCTGGCTTGCAGCTGGGAGCATATCTCTGGGTGGTAGGGACTCTGTGTAGGCTACTGTATACCACTGATTCCTTTATGAAAGAGCTGAGCTGGGGGTAGCATCTGCATCCTGTAAAGAGAGCAGAACAGCAAATCTGATCCGCAACTGAGAGCAACAGTGTATTTTACTATTTTCAGTAGCACATATGAAACTTATGAGCGGGCTCTCCCCAAATGGGTGGAGTGGCATCCAAGCACTGAATCATTATCCAGCTATTAGCGTTACTTCCTCTATTTTTCTGCAGGAGAAGTCACTGCACTGTTCTGAGGAAAAATACAGACACAGTGGGATTAGTTACTGCAGAAGGTGACAGTTGTGAGAGGTGCACTGATCATTCTAATCGGTTTACAATAGAACTACTTTTTAAGGAATGGCTGAGAGAAATATAAACCAGATGACAGACAGACCACATGTGATGCGTACCCTGCAGTCCTGGTCTACTTACAAACTCTCACAGGTTAAAGGAAAATAAAGATGTGATGTTAAAATGGACTAACTTTCTTACATTGGTTTAAAGTAGGTTTATGTTGGTTTAGCTTGCCTCTGTAATTTAAATAAACCAATTATTTAAATC
>NW_020669751.1:0-1242 GCF_002925995.2 Terrapene triunguis | reverse complement strand
AGCCCCAGCTGTGTAGCGCAGAAAAAATATTGCTACAAAATAAAAAAGATGATGGAATTATGTGATTTGAAACAAAGGCTATACAACCCTTTTATACTCAATAATTAAAGGTGCGAGGAGAAACAAGGGATTTAGGGCTACTTATGGTTTCCCTGGTTTATGGTTGTCACATAAAGGTGCCATTCAGGAAGAAGGGTCTAGATTCACTCTAATTACAACACAGATGACTTTGTGTTGTAATTCAGGATCCTGCATGTCTGAGATAGCATCTTATTCCAGAATGTTTTGTGCCCAAGTGAGTCACATGCCCAAGACATTTGAGCAGGTTAGCTAAGCAAAGGCTGCTTCACTTCATTAGAGGTTTTGGCATTCTTTTCCCATGATCACCTGCATCACTAAGGTTTTGGTTTGTTTCTTTGAAGTCTCAGAGTTGATAGCTACCCTCTGCTCTCCGGGCATAAGCAGTCAACACACCTTTGACAGGAGAGACGCACCATACCCACATGGAACTTCCTGCTCTGCTAAGGCTGCCATATTGGTTTGTTAGATTTTTCAGTGCTAGATAACAGGAACATTAGCACTGAGGGCAGGTAAAGGTCAGTAATATGTCACTGAACACTTGGCCACAGATAATATACAATAGATTTTTGTTTATCTTTGGATTTATTTTGATTTCCCAAGAGGCTTCCCTTCAGCTGGATTGTCACTGGTATTTCTTCTACACAGCTTAGTGAGGCAGCTCCTTTCCACAGCTCAGTGAGGTTTCCAGAAGTAGAGTCCAGAAAGCAATGCAAAATGTAAGGGGAATTCTTCTTTTTGGGCAAATTTGTCTACTCTGTGCCACCCAAAAAAGTATCAGTTTTAGGGTGATTAAGGATATTCCTAGTGTGCAAAGGATAGTACTGCTGAGGAGTGGGAAGTGTGGCTTGAGGGCAGTGACAGGAGAAATATATGGTGGACTTCAATGAGGGTCATTGTAAAAGGTTCCTGCCGGGGCTCGACCCTCCAGGGCAGGAGGGGAGCCACACCGACTCCCTGTCCACGAAATAAACAGTCGATTAACTCGGCTCTCAGTCCCTTCGGTGCGGGGGCTGAGTAGTCCACAAGCGGTGCAGCAGCCCAGGCCCTCTGGTGCAGGGGGGCTGGGCGAACACACAGTTCTGGAGGCCAGGCCCTCTGGTGCAGGGGGGCTGGCTAACAAGCCGTTCAGTTTAGAAGCCCAGGCCCTCTGGTGCAGGGGGG
>NW_020669750.1:0-1087 GCF_002925995.2 Terrapene triunguis | reverse complement strand
CCATGGACAAAAAGCAGCTGGTCAAGCTGAATCTAGAGAAAGAGGTGCTGCTGGTAGTAAGACAGTGACCAAACCCTTCAGTAAGGACATCAGCCCTTATTTTATCCAGGCAATGCAAAGCCTTGGGGTACTAGCACAGTCATCACTGCTCCTGGATTCACTGATAACGAGTGGCAAAAAACCACTTTCTTGCCCCCTTGGCTTGCTAACAGGCGGCATCTATTCCTAGCCACACTGATATCATCTCGGGGCTACTAGAGGGGGGATCCTTTTACCTGGGCTGAAAGTGAAGGCCACAAGAAACTTCTGCAGGTTAAAAAGACAATAACTAAAGTGGTTAAACCTAGGAATGGTGGAGTGCACAGTCCTTTACACTCATATGCAATGTTATGCTAATTGTGTATTTAGCACTTGCGCACTTGTATTTGTATAGGTGTTGTGCACTTGTATAGGTCCATTACAAATGCTTGAGATAGATAGATCGGTGGTGGCGAGTGGTCTGAGCAGAGACCTTGGAGACAATATCTAATTCCCACTCTGATCCTCTCACTTTATGGCCTAGGGCAAATCATTTAACCTTTTTGCCTCCTTATTCTGACCTTTGATCTGGAAACAATAATATTTTCTTCCTCAGAGGGGTGAATTAGCTAATGTCTATAAAGTGTTTTGAAAAGCCTTTTACAAGTGCTATGTCTTGATATTCTGGACAGGCAAACAGCATGATGCTACATAGCAACTTGCCACCAAATCAGAAATGGATAATGATGCCAAACAGACACTGCATGGATACTAGATAGCAGTGCACCAAGATCCCACAGTGATGGGTTCATTAGAAACGCACAGCTAGACTGATTAGATAGATACCGCTATGAAGTTCTGTCCTGGAGAGAGACGATGTGTGATTTTGACTTCAGACAGATACCCAGTGCCATTGTCCTGTAAGCAGGGCCGGCTCCAGGCACCAGCTAAAGAAGCAGGTGCTTGGGGCGACCAATACCAAAGGGCGGCACTCCGGCCACTATTGGGGGTGGCACGTCTGCTTCGGCGGCAGGTCCCTCAGTCCCTCTTGGAGCGAAGGACCTGCCGC
>NW_020669749.1:0-2872 GCF_002925995.2 Terrapene triunguis | reverse complement strand
ACACAATTCTCAAAAGGTCAGGTGGCTGGGGGAGGAATAATGGAAAATATGTTAAATTCTCAGAACTTTATCCAAACTTTTTTGGGGGAGGAGGTGGGAGTGGGGAGCTGGAAATCTCATCAGAAGAGTTATTTCTCTGTTGTTCTTTCTTGCTTTGTCTGGACTGGAAACATCACAGGAGTAGTCTTTCACTAGCTACTCCAGTTCTTCTACTGCCCCGAAAGCAGAAAGTGCAGATGTGGAGGGGGAGGGAGAAATACTCCAACAGATTTTTTCCCTCAAGCACAACTGACTTGTGCTATTGTAAGAGAACCAGGATATGAAACCGACCAGGCTCCTTTCACAGGTCCCAAACTATGTCCAGGAAGTGCATAAACAATATTAAGGGAACAACTGGCTTAGGGTTTAAAAAACAATCTAAGACCTTTAGGAGATTAAACTTTGCTTTCAAAAGTGATGTAGGCACTAAGGAGCCCAAATCTCTTTGAAAGTCAATGGAACTTAAGTGCCTTTGACATGTTTACCTTAGAGTTTTACAACTCTGGTCATTTCAACAAGTTACCGTTAGTAACACAAATAAGGAATTTCGATATGGCGCGTCTGGATACCGACACTTTAGAAAACACGCAGGGACCCCATGAACAGAAACTTGACTAAAGAAACTTCTTTTTTCCTTCAGACCTTTGCCAACCAAACGTAATGATTCGCTGGTTTGCTCACCACAAAGAAGAGGCAATCATGTCCAGAGCGTCTTTAATTTATTACACAACATGAACGTGTGCACGGGGTTTGGCAAGTGTGTAAAGTCAGCCAAGATGACACCAGGTTTCCCTCCGTGACCAAGCGATGTGTTGTCCCTGGATGCAAATTCTGTGAAATCCAACTCACGCTCCAAACCGTAGTAGCTCATCTCAGCCTGCGATTTGCCCGCTACAATATTTAGAACAATGTACATTTAAATGTCACTTTCAGCCCACTAAGGCACGCGTTTGTGAAGCTTACTCCTGTGGGTTCTGATTTTTCAAGGCTAGCTACATCACCACTTCAAGCAATTATTTCCTTTCCCAAAAAAGCCCCAGTTGGAAGACCTGGATGAGGTGACCACGAAGGAACAAACATTCATCCATAGCTGGTACCGCAACCTAACCGTCAGCTCCTGCAGCCAAAAAAAAAACCCACCAGGATGTGATGGAAAAAAATACTCATTTCGCTGACCGTTAAGATTTGGGCATATTTTTTTTTTCAATTTTGCTACTCATGAGGCTGGCAACCTAGATCCCTGGACTTTAGCAGGTGTGGGAGGGAAAGAGATCCAAACAATTCAAAGTCTGATTTTTTCCCACACGTTCTGAGACGGTCACTCTGGAGCCAACAGCCACAACTCTCCAATTGCAGAGTTGCACCGATTTGCTACATATCAACCGTGCACCACTCAGCTCCCACACTTAGATCTTGCGAAGACTTCAGCACACGCTTCACTATGCACTCAGGAATAGTCTCATTAAAGTCAAGTGTAATGTTTGTTTAAAACAAATAAAGGGAAGTATTTCTGCACACAAGGCACAGTCAACCTGTGGAACTCCTTGCCAGAGGATGTTGTGAAGGCCAAGACTATAACAGGGTTCATAAACTAACTAGATCATTTCATGGAGGAGAGGTCCATCAATGGCTATAAGCCAGGATGGGCAGGGATGGTGTCCCTAGCCTCTGTTTGCCAGAAGCTGAGAATGGGCGACAGGGGATGGATCACTTGATGATTACCTGCTCTGTTCATTCCCTCTGGGGCACCTGGCATTGGCCACTGTCGGTGGACAGGATACTGAGCTAGATGGACCATTGTTCTGACCCAGTCTGGCCTTTCTTATGTAAAAACTATGCGGGTTTATCTGGACTGGTACTAACAGTTCCTTTCATAGAATCCCAGGGTTGGAAGGGACCTCAGGAGGTCATCTAGTCCAACCCCCTGCTCAAAGCAGGACCAATCCCCAGACAGATTTTTGTCCCAGATCCCTAAATGGCCCCCTCAAGGACTGAACTCACAACCCTGGGTTTAGCAGGCCAATGCTCAAACCACTGAGCTATCCCTCCCCCCAAACTTTCCCAACCAGATAAGCTGAAAGCAGAACTCAAACTGTATCCAACCCCAGGGGTGTTGTTTTTTTAAATAACCGGTCGTTCATTTAATTAATGGGGCTTCCATTAAAGATTCCCGTTGACCTCCACTCTCTCCCAGTCCTTTGCGGGAGGGTGAGGGGGGAGGAAGCTGCCTGTGTAAGGACTGCAGGGAGGAGCAACAAACTCCAAAGTAGCTCGGAGAATGCACTACTACAAAGTGCAATTTACACGCGGCCCAAGAGAGAGCTGGGGCGGGTAGTCAAGTCTGATCAGCATCGGGCTCTGAAGCAGCCCATCCCGCTTGCCGGGAAGAACACACACCTCTTTAGAAATCCAAGGGGTGCAGAGAGCCTACAAGGGGGGATTTAACTGGGGGGCGGCGCGCGAGAATGCGCAAAAAGACACCCCCTGCCCTGCCCGGGATTGCAATGCTCCATCCTTGGCAGCGCGCTCGCCATCCATCCCCAGCGCTGGTCCTCCTTGGCTCCCGCAGACCGACTCCTAGCCCCCCTCCCCGCTTCGCCCGGGGCTCCTGAGGGGGCCTTTAGAGCCCCTCCTTCAATCCGGATTAATAAAGCCACCGGAGAGGGATGTCAGATTGATTAAGACGGCCATTGAAAGGGCTTTCCGTGAGTTTTCCATAGCAGCCGAGAGCGCAACAAAGAAAGGGCCAGGTTAGTTCCAAGGGCTGCTAATGAAAGTCCGGACAAACAAACGGAGACGAACTAGTCTGAGATTCCCCCCCCCCCGTCCCCCC
>NW_020669748.1:0-1327 GCF_002925995.2 Terrapene triunguis | reverse complement strand
ACCAAACCCCAGACCAACTGGAAAGGATATCTAGGCTGGAAATCTGGACGCTAGTGCTTAGCCATTGGCTGTTTGGTAGCACCACAACCCCTCAAAGTATGAAAGAGGCCATTTTGTTTAAAGAACCCATTTTCAAAAATCATGGAAACACAGAAAGGAAACATGGATTCCTGCACAATCCTGGGAGAACTGTAGACTTGATTTTAGTTCCAGTGATGCTCAGTCACCTGCAAAGAAAGAGCTACATCAGTGACAGTTTTGAGGAGGAGAAGTGGGAGGTCCAGGGGAGCCCTCTGGCCTGCCACTGCTGGAGTCTTCAGAATCTAATCAGGAGACCTGAGTGATTGTAAGGCTGTTTGACAAGTGTGGTGCCTGGCAGTTGTCTGAACCCAGGGATGCTGAGTCCTTGTATGAGGCTGGGGAGTGTTACTTGGATGATTTGAAACATGATTTGTAAATAGGATTGTGACGGGGTGTACCTACCCTGCACTAGTCCTGAAAGGGTTAACTGGGTTTTACAGGCTGAGGAAGCCCCACCCCTTCGACTCTGCTGGGCATGCTCAGCCTGGAGGCGGACTATAAAGGGAAGCAGCCCAGCTCAGTTTAGTCCGGCTGTGGAAGGGAGAGGACACAGACTGCAGGCCCCGACCCCAGGAGCAAGGCACGCAGTGGCCCAGACGGACTTCAGACTGCCTGAGGAGCCCGGGGAAGAGACCGTGCCCGCGGGAGCTAGGCCATTGGAGGGCCCCAGAGACCTGGGGGAAATGTGGAGCCTAGCCAAGGGAGAAAGGGGAAGAAGCAGCCCAGGGGACTTACAATCTTCTCCGGTGAGTGAAAGGGGGAACCGGTCAGCGTGTTTCATCGTGCTGGCTCGATGGTGAGCACCACCGCCAGGGCCCTGGGCTGGGACTTGGAGGAGCAGGGAGGGCCTGAGTCCCCCTTCTCTGGATGCCCCACCCTCCTAAGTGGAGTCCCATGGGCCAATAGGCCACACAATCCCACAGAGGTGGGCTACCCTATTGACTCTGGCCATTGGGCCATGCTGCCCTGAGAGGAAGGGCCGCTTACAGATTCTGGTCATTAGACTGTACTATCACATTTGCAGTCAGGGTCCCGAACAGAGGACTTGACAAACTGCTATTCAGTTCTTTTCCCCTTCTTCGCCCCATACAAGACCTGGTCCCCGTGATGGGGTGTACCTATCCCGTGACTGGGATATAAAATATTGAGTTGGTTGGAGGTGTTGGGGTGTAGGAACCAACAATGGCTGCATAAATCTAATTCTCAACCAACATCTGAAACAATAGTCTTCTTTCTTTTAAAAGAG
>NW_020669747.1:0-4523 GCF_002925995.2 Terrapene triunguis | reverse complement strand
CGAATTCGGATATAATGCGGTAAAGCAGCGCTCCGGGGGGGGGGGGGCTGCGCGCTTCGGTGGATCAAGGCAAGTTTGATATAACGTGGTTTCACCTATAACGCAGTAAGATTTTTTGGCTCCTGAGGACCGCGTTATATCGGGGTAGCGGTGTACAAGAGGTAGCATAGAGTTGAATGGGAGAAGATGAATTAAATGAGAGGATTCATGAAGCAAAGTCAAACTAATGAGGATTCAGCATGCTGTATTGCATGCAGAACAGAACTGTGACCCCAGCTAAATGACCTAAATATAACCCTTCTGCCGGGAGAAGTCAGCAGCAACAGGGGCTTGGTTCAATATCCAGGGGTCCCTCTCAACAATAGAACACAGAACCAGCTCAAGTCCCCCAGGGAGGTGATCCACGCTGCAGCCGGCATTTCTTGCCCCCTTTGTGAAGACTTAGCCTGCCCAAGTCTTTTATACCCACCACCCATGCTCTCTACTGTGACCTCTGCGAGTCGGTCTCTTGAGGTTCCACCCAACTCTCAGTGATTTCAGCTCTCAGTGGGGGCACCTCGCTGCTAATGCAGGCTGGGCTGTCTCTTCCACAGAAACACTGTCCCGCAGCAGGTCTAAGCCCTTTCAGCTGATTATCAGTGATTTCAGTTCTAGTGGTCACTTAACAAAAGACGCTCAGTGGAATTGAATGAGCTCTATCTTTAAATAGGGGAGAGGGGCCGGTCAAATGGTGCCTATAACTGTGAGGCAGAGCACACACCTCCAGGCAGAAACATTGTCCCCACCCGCTCTCTCTTTCCAATGGGATTTGGCATCTGAACCCTCTGCTTAGTGAGTGAAGTTAAGTTGAGGGTGACCCACTCAGTCAGGACAGGCTAAATACAGTTCTGCTGCCCTTTACGCGTGCAATAAGGATAACAACATTTCATTACCCCTGCATTCAATACTAAAGTGAATACTACCAACGCCAGTCAAAATAGATCACTTTGGTAACACAGCTCTGTCGGCTGGATACGTAGGCAGAGTAGGTGTGGTCATGTAAATACAGTCTGTTCCTGAAGCCTTTCCCCCCCAGCTCATTACTAGCTGTCAGGGGAGAGCCCATTCAGACCTTACTTACATAAGAAAGCAATCTGTTAGTTCAAAGCGTAAAAGACCTACGGTCCACACTACACCAGGGCCATCACAGCCAAGACTGGATGATTCAAAATTTGTAGTTGAGAAGGAAAGCAGCTGAACTAGTAATTTCTTCCCATATTCCATGTCATTCTTCTATTAGGACAGTTGACCATATGGTTGATGTGTTGAAGACAAAAATGCCTGGAGAAATTACATCTGATATGCAGATACCCAAGTCTAAATGCACTAAACTCATCAAAAGTGTGATTGGTCCTTGTGTTGTTGATGAACTGTCTGAGGATACAGGAAATTCCAACTTTTCTTGTAGATGAATCTACTGATATTGCAGTTCCAAAGTGTGTGTGTGTGTACACATTAATTCCTTATAGAAGATCATCCCATCAATAACACCAGTGTCTCATCTCTATTCTTGACAGTCATTTGAAGCAAATGAACATAAGCATTGAAAACTATACTTGAACTGGTGCAGTTGTTTGCTAATAATGTGTGGATCCAATCAGTCACTTCACCACACTGAAGGAAAAGTGTCCAAATCTGGTATTGTTCAAGTGTGTTTGTCACTCAATTCACCTCTGTGCTTGCAAAGCAATTGAAGAAATTCCCTCTTGTATTTACTTTTGGCGAGGAAAATATATTCTTGGTTTCAAAGTGAGCACAACTGGTCATGAAGCATTTCAACAAATATACACTCTTATCAATGATGGCAAAATTCCTGCAGCATTTGTTCATCATTCTCAGACAAGATGGCTATTTTGTTCTGAAGCCCCAGATAGTCAGAATCATTGATTCTTAAACTGAGAACAAGATATATTTCCAGATGGCAAGTTCTCATAAGCATTGCTACATGGCTCAAACATTCAGTGAGATGCATGGTGGTAAGAGGAACAGGTTGTGTCTTCTGTTTCTGAAGCCAGTCTTATTGGAGGTCCAGTGCATGAAATTGCTTTTCCAGCAAACTGAAAAAGATCATTTCTCTTTACTGAAAGAGCACGAAGCATTTGCCTTTTCCCGGTTGAAGCAAATCCTTCACCTTTCACATGTCACGCTGCGTGTCAATACAGATTTTGTTTTCATTTAGCTCCCTCTTGGCAAGGTTGACTTTAGTTCATAGGGAATTGCAAGCAGCCAGCCTCGGTTTTGATTCCAGGACTACTTTGAAAGAAAGGTTTCTCAATTTTCTGGAACCGGCTGTGGCAGAAGTAATGAAGAAACTTTCTTTAGCATTGACTGTACTTTACAAAATCAAACACCTTTCTCTGGCTCCTTGTTTGAACCAAATCTGTCAAGTGATTTTCCCAAGATTTGTCATTACAGCAATGCTTTGCCCAATGTGACCTGTCTAACGTGTAGAAGCAGTGGTGCAATTTAGCGTTAATAGATTGGACTGCAATAACTGGACCAATCCCAACTGATGTTGCCACTTTCTGGTGCAAAGTATCTGACTACAAGGATCTGCTTGGCAGACATCCATGTAGTGAAATTTCACAGGATGCATGCCTGCCAATAAGTAATACTGTGGCTGAAAGAATCTTTTCTATGGTGAATTTAGTAAAATGCAAGATTCAAAATAAGAGTTTGGCCATTTACTAAATGCTATCTTATATGATCAGAGTTTCCCCTCAACAACCATAGACTATACTGCAAATCATTTACTCCAACAAAAGAGATGATTGTCCAGTTTGAAACAGACATGAATGATTTTAAGCAATAATAACAGTAGCAATGGCTGTAGCACAAGTAATTTTACTCTAGCAGAGGACAAATTGGACAATTCTGAGAAGATATTATGTGTGCTTGAACAGGGGAATGCAATCCGCTGTTCATTTTACTTCTTTTCTAAACAGCACTACTTCTGTACTTTTTTTTGCAGGGCGGTTGGTAGCTTTTGTATCTACTTTCAAATAAACTAAGTACTTGGTGGAAGTAGACATATTCTTTTGAAATGGCAAAAAATCAGGATTTTTTAACCAAACTGTTGTTCGGCAACTTTTAGGATACGCTTCTCACGTGATTGGCAATAGTGGCCCTGAGGACTCACCCGCTGATAGAGGCAGGGCCAAGAATTGTTTCTGCTGTGAGAGCGGGTCCCCAAACCTGTACCATTTTGGATATAGGTGAGTGCTCTTCCAGCTTTATTTGCTACAGAAGCCCTACAATAGGGTAAAGTTTGGTCCACTGTGGTGTGTTTTATGAACCTATTTCTCACCCCTAGAGACTACAGAGCCTATGGAACTTACGTTTAGTTATCAGCTAACTGCTTTAAATTGGGATTCTGTTGCAGTTAAAGGGAGAATGGGAAAGCACTTAGTGAGGCGTACCAATGCTTTCACCACTTTGGATACAGGTGTACCAAGCCTGACCCCTGGGCTATTGAGTCTGCAGGAAGTCCTCCAGCTTGTATGTAGACGGCCCAGAGCGGACACAGGGAGTGGCTGACTCTACGGCAGTCAGAGTGGGAGGGGTTTCCCCCTCCAGAGGCCTTGGCCCTGACTGAAGGGTTTTTGAATTGCTGGTTCCCCGGGGGCGGGGGTGGGGGCTAGGGTAACTGGGGGAAATAGGCCTCAGGTTACCAGATGCTCTTAGGTAGGCTGAGTGCAGTTTGGTGGAGTCAGATGGCAGTTGTAACTGTGGGTGAGCAGCCCCTTTTCTTGTGTTTGGTACCAGACAGCTGTACACAATAAAATGTTCTGCACCATGTAAGTGAAGTGTATGCTTGTGTTCATTTTAAACAAAATGTGATTTACAAGGTACTTATGCATAGGGAAGCATGCTGTGGCTCACCCCCCTAGGAACATTCTAGAAAAGGCCAAGGGGAGGAGGGTGAGCTCAACATGTGGAGTGGAGAAGTATAAGCATGTGATGAACAAATCCATATATAGAAAGGTTACATATGATTGGTTAGAGGTTTGTGTTATGTAACTTGTTATGTAACTGCCATGTGCTATAAAATAGCAATGGGAGGGGCTCCTTGCTGGAGGGACTCTGGCTGATTTTTGTACCGGGGCTCTCCCTTTGTGCACATTGAATAAAGCCTTGTTGAATTGAATTGAATTGAATCGAATTGAATTGAATCAAGTCGAATTGAAGACCCTTGATTCTGCCTGGCATCTGACTCATTTGGGAACCACAAAATCCCAACATAAGCCATCTCCTTGCGCCCAATTTTCATAGATTCATAGATTCTAGGACTGGAAGGGACCTCGAGAGGTTATCGAGTCCAGTCCCCTGCCCGCATGGCAGGACCAAATACCATCTAGACCATCCCTGATAGACACTTATCTAACCTACTCTTAAATATCTCCAGAGATGGAGATTCCACAACCTCCCTAGGCAATCTATTCCAGTGTTTAACCACCCTGACAGTTAGGAACTTTTTCCTAATG
>NW_020669746.1:0-1689 GCF_002925995.2 Terrapene triunguis | reverse complement strand
CACACAAAATTATTCCTGGACTCGGTACATGGGCAGCTTCTCTTCAATACTATAAAATGATTTGTAATGTGTGCTCAGCTGATGGCCAAACATGTAACCCAGTTTAACCAATTAGCAGCGTCTCCATCCAGTGGCCAGACTTGGTGTAAGTGTGAAACTTGTATATTACCTTTAAGCCAGGAATTGGATCGCCACCTGCATGATACAAAAACAGCTGTTCTACTACGTAAGTCCAGATGAGAATCTTAAATTCTTTTAGAAGCAATAGATGGTCTCTAAACAACTTAGAAGACATAGAGAGACGTCTCTCTTGACATAGCTTCTGTTTATAGCACAAAGGCGAGGAAGATGAGGGAGAGGAAGGTGGAAATAGTGTGTGTGTTACAATAATTCAGAACAAAAGAGCTATAAGAAAAGGAAGCAAACGGAGGAGGTTAGAACTGTGCACAATTTTCACAATCAAACACAAAATCAGAGGCAAAACTTTGCCGGATTTCCTGTTTTGATTAAAAATCAAAATTAGGGCCAGTTCACCCTGGATCCACAAAGCTTTGGAGTAAATCTCAGCAGAGTCATGTGTGTGCCTGGGCCAGGTTTCAAGTGAATCTGGGCCAATGTATTATTGTGGGTGGTTTTGCATGATTTCAGCTCAAAAACTGGGCAGAACTTTGGTTGTTTTGGCTGAGCCTTGCTTTGAGACTTTGGGTTTACAGGCTGTGCAAATTCAATCAGGTCATAACCAATCAACTAGATTTGCACAAGTCACTGCAAAACAAACCACTGGGCCGTATGCACGTTACAACTGCAAAACCCCTTACCTCCAAAGAATGGTGAAGATAACAATATTTGAGAAATAAAAACGAAGACATGAGGGAACATGAGAGTTGGGAGTCAGCCTGCTGATGTGACTTAAAAATCAAATTAGGGGAAAAACCATATATGTCTGCAGATTCTTTAGTTCATATGGACCCTTTTGTCCAAAAAAAACCCACACCAGTGATTATTATTGGTTAGCTATGAAAATAAATCATTGCAATATTAGTGATATAATACTACAGCTGTTTGGCAAATAGACTTCAGTTATTTTATTTATTTATTTATTTATTTTGCTGAAAACTCGTAATGTTTCTAGGAAAGTAAACATGAAAATTTTCCATGAAAATCAGCATTTAGCTGAAAACCCAATTCTGTCAAAAATAGTTTCAATGGAAAACTTTCAAGATCTGTTTATTTCTATTACTAATGCATTAGTACACCCTCCTAATTAGTAATTATTAACAAAGGACCTTCTGATGTGAACAGAAAATGTACAAAGAAAGGCAGGTGGATGGAGTCAATGGAAGGCAGGGTGATGGAATGGTGAATTTAACTATCCATCTTGGGAATTCAAAGATTCTTTTATTACTTATTTTTAGTGTTTACAAATTTCAGTCGACAGATAGCTCATGCTTGTGTCTGCGTGTGCGTGTGTGTGTGTGTGTGTGTGTGTGTGTGTGTGTGATCTAATACCTAAACTCTGTTTGAAAGAGGTTTATTTTAAAGAGGAAGGTGTGGGGGCCATGTCAGACTGAATCAGGAAAGGGATTTGTCAAGGCTGTATCCCCACTTTGAACCTTAGGGTACAAATGTAGGGGCCTGCATAAAAACTTCTAAGCTTATCTACCAGCTTAGCTTTGGTCCGCTGCCACC
>NW_020669745.1:0-1378 GCF_002925995.2 Terrapene triunguis | reverse complement strand
TTAGTTATACACACATGCAATATAGGAGCAATTTTTCACTTTTTTTTTGGTCATGTGTCAGTATTTTTGTCTTTCTAAGACTGTTGATGGAGTTTGTAAGCCCAATAATTTAAATTGTAAAAGTTAGGGCTCTGTGACAAGATCAAAATGAACCTCTCTCTGCAAGTTAGCAATATGTAAAATCACCGTTGGAGATCACCAAATTCGGAACCACTGATTAGCCAGCTCTTCAGAATGACAGTTCTGTGGGCCTGTTAGATATTACCAAGTAGTAAAAACAAGGCAGCTAAAGATACCTACTGTAAATAGATGGTAGTTGCTTTTCCAGACTAAGAAGTCTGCTGTATAAACTTATTTTAACAGAAAGAAGTACCACACTAAGAACTGCCTGTGACATTTCTGTTATAAGAAACACCAAAATTTAGATGAGAGAGCTTGTTTAAAACCTGCTTAGCGGTTTCATGTTTTTTTAAATGAAGGTGAACAATACTATTTGTTGATAAAAATGTAACATTTAAATCTACAGATGCCCCATGAAAACAATGGAAGTGTCCCCAAAAGTTTCTGCCACCATTATGTGAAGGCCTATGTAACGAAAAACTTCTCTCAATATCAACAGAAGGGATTTTGCTGGCAGTTGTTTTGTGGGTCCAAAGCTGCTTCCATTAAGACCATATCTGTACTACAAACATAGTCCTGTTTGTATAAGGCTTTAGCTTTATTACAATATACTATTATGGTCCAGTCTGCACAACAAATTGGAATAATATTTGTAATCAGGTTCTGAAACACACATGTTGCATTTAGAATCTTCAACACAGTCACAGCCCAATTCAGTTTATAATGTGGTTTGCTTACACTTCTCAAGAGTGTGCATACAGAGGGCCTCACTAAACAGTAAAACTGAAAAATGTATCCTAGAAAGCTTTTTTGGTACAATTATTGCTCATATGACCTATAGTATGCACAAGGCCCAAGTTATGAACAATTCTAAATACCATTACATCAACAGACTACTTATCTTATCAATAGTATTCCTCTGGGGGGGATTTAAGGGTAAGAGACTATCTACTGATTTTTTTAAATGGAATACTGGGGACAGTTTTGCATCCTTGCATTTTAAATAAGGATTCTACAGCTGTGACTGCATAACAGCTAGTGGATATAATCATGACAAACAGAACAGTTTGGTTATGCACGTAGAAGGAAGATTTTACCTGATTAATGAATCCATTCTCACAAAAGTTTTACTTAAATAGCAGAGATTGTGAAATGCAACCTCTTGATCTTTTAAACTTTAAATAAATTTTGCAACTTTTACAATTTTCCAGGATCCACATGGACAGTTAGTGTGTGGGAAGCTAGTGTGGGATAGATT
>NW_020669744.1:0-3326 GCF_002925995.2 Terrapene triunguis | reverse complement strand
GGAATAAAAGTGCAAAGGCTTAATGGCATGATCTAATTTCCATTAGGACAAATGGAAAAGACCTCAACACATTTCAAGGGAGCTGCATCAGGCTTTACACCTGGGGAAGCATTCTAGAATCCCGGGGAGGAGGGATAGCTCAGTGGTTTGAGCATTGGCCTGCTAAACCCAGGGTTGTGAGTTCAATCCTTGAGGGGGCCATTTAGGGATCTGGGGCAAAAATCTGTCTGGGGATTGGTCCTGCTTTGAGCAGGGGGTTGGACTAGATGACCTCCTGAGGTCTCTTCCAACCCTGATATTCTATGATTCTATGATCCAAAGCCCACTGAAGTTAATGGGACCCTTTCCATTGGCTTCAATGAGCTTTGGGTCCAGCCCCTGGCTTGCAAAGTATGTTCCCAACGGACTTTCACATGCAACACCACACACAAACTCTTCAGTATGTTTCTCAAGCTCAGACACCAGCTGGAAGCGGAAGCGCAGTCTGGGTATAGACCAGCATCCTACTACGATTTACAATTCATACCTCATGTACTGCTATCCAAGTACCTTTGTGAGCTAAAGCAGGGATTCCCCGGGCCAGGTATGTAGCCACGGATGTGTATTTTGCCCCGCTAGGAGACAGCGATCTAGCCTGGCGCAGAAGAAGCGGAGCACAGAGCACAGACCAAAACCCAAGCAAGAACAGGGAGCTCTACATTCCCTGAGGTCATATCAGGCCTCCAGTATAAATAAAAATGAGCTGTATAGCCTTGATCCTTATAAGGAAGGTGTTAAAATACATCTAGTCTCCTCGGGAGATACCGGCTTCCTTTCCACTTCTGCTCCCATGACAAAGGCACCCTTTCTACATACCTTCATTTGATGGTGCACAGGAGCTTTTTACAGAGCCACTTACCCCACTCCACACAGCGCGTTCAGATCTCTGGCGATTCGTGGATACTTGGAGAGAAACAACATTTGGAACGAGTGGGTCACAGGGCAGGGCAGTCAAAAGCGGCATCGTTCAGAAGAAATCAGCTAGTCTGCTTCAGCCTTCCATGAAAACCAAACACTGCCGAGGCCCAACCAAAGCAGGCCTGTGTAATGAAGTCTGTCTGCTCTATAGTCTTCCATTAAAGCAATATAAATAGTGCATCGGCTTGTGAACAATCAGCAATGCCATAGCGAACATATGTGCTGCTCAGAGAGTACCCTTTTTTACTGTACCGTATTTCATGAACAGTTTCTCCAAGATAAAACCCAACAGCTGCCCTTTGCAGAACAACCGTATAAGCAGAAGTGTTCATGAGACACCCTAAAATACACGTCAACGCCAGAAAACAGGAACATGCTTTTGCATTGCTTTGCCTGTCACATGTACCCATTTCCCCAGGCTTTGTAACTTCCAGATTGAATGACGTTTTTTAATCTGCACCCATCATTGTAGTTACTAAGGGCTTGTCTACATGAACAGTGAGTCTGCAGCAAGATAGGGTGTGAATCTACCCTGCACTAGACTGCCACGCACTAACTGTCTGCATGGATCCTGCTGACGCACACTAACAGTGCCTTAGTGTGCTTTCATCTAGTCCCGCTGTGAATGGGTATTAGATCAGAGCACACTAAACTGTTAGTGTGCATCAGCAGGATCCACATGGACAGTTCATTGTATGGTAGATTCACCCCCCCGTTTGTCATGGACTAACTGTTGATTCAGACAAGACTTGAGTGTAAGTGAAGTGGCTCTGAATAAGCAGACACACAGGATGGTGCCCTTAAAACAATACAAGGAAATACTGTAACAAGCTATGCATATTTATTAGAGAGCGATCCAAACTAAAAACCCAGATCCAAACACCCCCAAGGCCTTAGGATATCCAAGACTGGGATCCAGAACTGGATCTTTACTGTCCACCATGAGTTGCTAGAGAAAAAGTTCATAGCAAAATGCTGAGGATTGCTCCCACCTTTGGGATTTAACTGTTTATAGCTAAGCTCTAAATCTGATCATCAGCAGGAAGAAATGGTAACCTACCGCCAGTTCCGTAAGGTTTGTGATTATTACTGTCCTGAATGACCTGTTCTGCTCTGTGATAAGGCCACTGTATGAAGCAAGAAGCACATAGTTTTATTGTGATTCACCTGTTGGACCTACTAGGCGAGGGTTTAGGACAGAAGGAGGAGAACCATCTTCTTGACACAATTATTGTCGTAAGGGAAATGGTCCTAAATACAAGTTCTCATTCAAATCAAATTGGAGTAAATAGCTTTGGTTTTACACCAAGACTCCAGAATTGCTTCAGACTGATTTATATCGCAACAGCAGAACGATGCAAATAGGGTCCGGGACTTCACCACAAATGCTTGTTGTATAGATGCTCTTTGGATACTTGTTCGCAATCTCATTTTCCAATGGGGGGGGGGGGGAAACAATCAAGAATTCGGTACACAGCCAATGGGAGCCATGCATCCCTGCTCAATTCTTTCTGGGAGATTACCTGAATGGGGCTGTACAGAGACAGCTTCCATCAAAAATATTATCCCTTCCCTGCCGGCATATGGCTAAGGGCAACACAACTGGTTTCAAAGAGCTCTTTCTGTACAAGGTATATTGGCCATAGAGCCATGGAAGGGGAACATACTGTGGGCTCATTCACAAGTGGTGCAGAAGGCCAGCAAAAGGCTCTTATGCAACTTCAGACCCACCTCAACCTGTCTTTGAGGTCTCTAGTAGTATGTAGACCTCTGCATGTCATTGAATTTCACCCTTTATGCCTACTGGGCACTAACACCCAGATCATCAAAAGTATTTAGTGGCCTAACTCCCAGGTACCACCTTGGAGGATCTAGGCCCAAAACGAACACTAAGCAGAAAAGAAGTGGCAAGGTAGAGGGTCTTCCTTCTCCATCTGTGGGAACCCTCCCAGCCTGTAGACGTTTGAGCATCTCCCACCGCAATAAGCATGCGAAGAGGATACACATTGAGGTGACTTACCACAGGCTTTAAGATGAGGGCCAGAATCTTCTTCACCAGAATGGGAAGACGGTAACAGTTGATCTGCGATTTCAGGGTCGGATCCACAATGTCCCCTTTGCTGGGAGGTGAGGGAGAAAGGAGGCATTCAGGCCAATCCAGTTGTAGAGTGCCGCTTCCCAACCGACATTTTAGCATCTTTAAATAGTAAAATGACAACTCACGCAGGCACCAACCAAGGTATCAAGTTCTGAACCCCTGAGCATAACAGAAGTCATTGCTCAGTGTGTAAGGGTAGATGCTCCAGAATAACTCTTTGCAACATGACAGGTTTCAGAGTAGCAGCCGTGTTAGTCTGTATCCGCAAAAA
>NW_020669743.1:0-1122 GCF_002925995.2 Terrapene triunguis | reverse complement strand
GGATATTCAGAGCTGGGGTGTTCTCACCCTCTCCTCTTGAAGCCGTTTTGCTTTGTAGAAATACTTAAATCACATTGGAGCAGGGGGACTGGACCTCAGCTAGCAAGTAATTCTCAATTGCAGCCCAGAGTTTCCCAGAATGCACTGGGACAAACTCCGGCAGCAAGGACAAGGCAGGTGGAAAAGGCTGCTCTTTGGACACCAGCCTGCGTGTTGTTAGTAGGTCAGCTGAGAGAGTCACAGCCAGGGCACAAGGCCTGAACACAAACAGGGCTTAAGGCAGTTGCAGTGTATTGTGCTTGCACATCTATAGTTGCACAGTGGCCTTGGAGCCTAGTGTGGTTGCACTGGTAGCATATTGTGTTTGCACACTTGCACTTTCAGTGTGGTGTGCTTGCACGGCTGTCATTATACTTGTGAGCTTGCCAGGTTGTCATACAATTCCACTTTCAGCATAAAGGTGCTTGCAGTTGCGCTGTTGCATTTGCAGCGTATGGTGCTCGCATGGTTGCACTTATAGTACAGTGCGCTTGCACAGTTGTGCAATTTTCCTTGCAGCATCGTCGTGCACAGTGGTAGTTGCAGTTACACTGGGAGCATTGCGTGCTTGTACGGGTTTAGCTGCACCATTGTCCCATTGCACTTGAAGCATTGTGCTTTTGTACAGTTGTAGTGGAGCTGTTGCACCTGTAGTGTAGCATTTGTACAGCGGCACCATTGTACGTGCTGCATTGTGCACTTGCATGACCGTTGTTACCCAGTTGTAGTTATACTGTAGCGTACTTCCCTGGTTCTAGTTGCATTTGCAGCCGATTGTGCCTGCAAGGTTGTAGTTACGTCGTGGTTGCACTCGACCTTGACAGATGTCCGGTTGTACTTGCAGCAGATTGTGTTTGCACAGCTGCAGCTACAGCATGCTTGTACGGTTGGAGTCACACAATTGCATTTGTGGCATAGTGTGTTTATACAGTTGTACTTAACCTAGAAGTACAACCTGTTCCCTCAAACCCACGTACTCCCGCAGTGGCCCAGGCCAGTTCCTCTTTCTTATAGAGCCAATGGGTGCCGCGGTGGCGGGAGGCGGGGCACAAGCGGGGCAGGCTGGAAATAGCAGCATTTATA
>NW_020669742.1:0-1769 GCF_002925995.2 Terrapene triunguis | reverse complement strand
CAATGATTCGGTCTGAAACTTTCTAAATAAAAATGGAACCTGATTAAACCTAAACGAGGTGGACTCCTGACTCAGTTTCCCACTTTGACACCTTACAGAACAATTTGCCAAGGGTTGTGGTGGATTCTCCATCACTGACCATTTTAAAATCAAGATTGGATGGTTTTCTATAAGATCGGCGCTAGGGATTGTTTGGGGGAAGTTCTGTGGCCTGGGTTATGCAGGAGGTCAGGCTAAGCTGATCACAATGGCCCCTTCTGGCCTGGGAGTTTAGGAACCTATAAATACCACTCTCGACCTAGGGCAACCCCCTTTGAGTGAGCAGAGGACAGGACACCTATAGGGGAGCCTTTCCCCCATGGCTACTATATTAATTATTATAATGTATGTGTATTACCATAGTGCCTGGCACCAGGGCCCCATTGTGCTAGGTGCTGTCCATTATTTCTTAGGTGTATTACGGTAGCACTGGCAGCCCAGCCACGTGCTGGGGCTGTACAGACACAGAACAGATTGCACAAGCGTCTCTCGGCCCGTGTGTGACGGAGTGGGGATTTTCCCTTGTTATGTTGTATGTGAGTCTTACTGTTTTGCATGAATGCTGTGTGTGCCTCAGTTTCCCTGTGTATTGCACCAATGTCTAGGTGGTGGGAATAAACGTGTGTGACTTTTGTGGGGGCTCCATCTGTCTGCACGGATGCTATGGCCGCCCTTTTGTAACCTGAGACCCAGGAGGGAGATGCGACCAGGTGACTCTTGGCCGGGAAGCGAGACAAAGACCGGAGGAGGGGCAATGGGCAGGGCAGGGGCCAGGCAGCTGGAAGCGAGTCAGTCTCGGCTGGCTTGGGGCTCAGGGGGAGCCTGAAAGTCACTGATTTCTGTGTTAGCAAGTTCTGCCGTACGCTGTGTTCCTGTCGACTAATAAACCTTCTGTTTTACCGGCTGGCTGAGAGTCATGTCTGACTGCGGAGCTGGGGTTCAGGGCCCTCTGGCTTCCCCAGGAGCCCCGGCTGGGCGGACTTGCTGCGGGAAGCTCATGGTGTGGAAGGGGATGCTGAATGCTCCGACGTCAGACACAGGGAGGTCGAAGCTGTGTAAGCTTCTTGCCCTGGAGACAGTCTGCTCAGAGCAGGGCCGGCTCCAGGCACCAGCGAAGGAAGCAGGTGCCTGGGGTGGCCAATAGAAAGGGGCGGCACTCCGCCCGTTATTGGGGGGGCACGTCCCAGTCTTTGGCAGCAATTCAGCGGCAGGGACGTCCGGGAGTTCGGTGGCAATTCAGCGGCAGGTCCTTCAGTTCCTCTCTTTCTCTTCGGCAGCACTTCGGCGGCAGCTCAATCGGGTTTTTCTTGGGGCGGCAAAAAGCTGGAGCCAGCCCTGGCTCAGAGAGAGGAGGCTCCCGCAGAGTCCTGACTGACTTCGTATGGAGTAGTTCCAGAACATCACCCCGGTGACTCCATGACAACTGGTGGCAGCGATGGGATAAACTGAACCCCATGGACAGAGCATCCTGCAGTAAGTGACGGGAGCAGGTTACGAAGAGGCGACCATAGCATCCATACAAGCAGCCAGAGCAACCCCAACGAAAGTGGGGAAGAGCAAGCGACGGGTGTGTGTGTGTGTGTGTGTGTGTGTGTGTGGAGCGAGCGGGGGCAGGGCCTCAGAGAAGGGGCGGAGCCGGGGCGGGGCCTGAGGGAAGGGGCGGGGCAGGGGTGTTCGATTTTGTGCGATTAGAAAGTTGGTAACCCTCTCCAACACAATAACAGACGTCC
>NW_020669741.1:0-1684 GCF_002925995.2 Terrapene triunguis | reverse complement strand
GATTTGGATGTAGCTGAAACTTGCTCCCAAAGGACTTACGCTGGACCAGAAAAAAGCCCCTTTTAAACTGAAATCGGAGCATCCATGCAGGGATTTGCACCTGTTTAACTACATCAGTTTCAGTTCATGCCATAGGTGAACCAAGAGGTCTTTTTTCATGAGAGTTACAAGACCTTCGTCATGATCTCACATTTGTTAGGCCTTGTGCCTCTGAGTTTCTTTATGATGAGAGGCGTGTGCATGAGGGAGTGGAAAGAAAACTGGGTGCCTTGTGAATGACCGTGCTCCATAGCATTAGAGGGGTTGGAGTGAGCCAGTCCAGGGCGGTGCACCAGACCAGCACCCCTCTCAAGGCCCCAACAGTGTCTGCAGAATCCACACGTCAAGGTATTAAGAAATATAAAGCCCCTCAGCACCTGACTGCCTTTTAAAAATCCTTCCCTCGCCCTTAGGCTGGTGAAGAGATGAGTCAGGACATGAAGCAATGCAGTGCTGATTGCACAGACCGACGCATGTTTTAAGGGCCAAATGCTGCTTCCCCTCCCCACCCTGGCACCTAAGCCCCCCCCAGGTAAGAGGTAGCAGAGCTGTTATGGTTCTGCCTGGGGACTTGGCATAGAGGAAGGGTTTGTTGGAGTGGCAGGGCAGAGTTGAGGCTTCATACACCCTATGGAGGGACAAACAGGCTTCCTAGCTGCAACTACAGACCATAGACCATAGTAATGATAGTGAAGTTGATACATAACTGCTCTGCACCAAGCTGCTGGGTTGGAGGAAGGAAAAGATTCTTTTCCCCCCTCTACGCTGTCTCTTAGATCCTTTGTGGAAAGCCCCTACACTCAGAGATTGTGCTGGGGGCAGCATTTGGTCCTAAAAGAGTGATGTATTACCTCCATTCAGCTTAATTGTGTTAACTCTGGATTCTAATAATGGATTATTTTTCAGTGTCAACTTCAACTGCTTCACTAGCATCCAGCTGCGATGAGACTGCGGGGGGTGGTTAGGATTCTGGGCGGAGCCTGAGTACCAGCCCTTTTCTCCCCCCAACCTGACCCTGATCATATACCTCTCAATTTCATATTGCTGCGTGTTCCACTTGTACCTGGCAGGGAGGCTGTAGCTTTAACAGCGCTACGAGCCGTTCTGCACAATAACACTTGCATGCTGAATGCACAATATGGGGTGATGATGTGGGGACTGAGCTGTCTAGTTCAGGGGTCCGCAACCTTTCAGAAGTGATGTGCCGAGTCTTCATTTATTCACTCTAATTTAAGGTTTCGCGTGCCGATAATACATTTTAACGTTTTTAGAAGGTCTCTTTCTATAAGTCTATATTATATAACTAAACTATTGTATGTAAAGTAAACAAGGTTTTCAAAATGTTTAAGAAGCGTCATTTAAAATTAAATTAAAATGCTGATCTTACGCCACCAGCCTGCTCAGCTCGCTGCCAGCCTGGGGTTCTGTTCACCTAGGCCGGCAGTGAGCTGAGTAGGGCCTGCGGCCGGGACCCCAGACCTGGGGGTGGGTGTTTCAGGGGTCAGGGCAGAGGGCTGGGGGAGGGGGTGCAGGGCAGAAGGCTGAGGGTATGGGGGGTGTAGGGCAGAAGGCTGGGTGTGTGTTGGGATGGGGGGGTACAGGGCAGAGGGCTGGGGGTGTGTGGGGGTGCAGGGCAGAAGGCTGG
>NW_020669740.1:0-2699 GCF_002925995.2 Terrapene triunguis | reverse complement strand
CATCACACACCCCAGCACTGCCAGACACCCCAGGGTTGCTTCTGTTCGGGGGGGGGGGGCAGAATACCCATAACCCTCTGCCTGCGGATCCTCCACCTCAGAGGCTGCCCAAGGCCACGGGTGAGGCAGGAGGGGACATTGAGCCAGACGTGGGCAAGGCCCTTGTGGTGGGGGGCAGGAGGAGCCGGGAGGGTGGGGGGGAGGTTGTTTTTCTCTCGTCATAAATTAACATGGGCAACCCACAAACCCAACATGCTGGTGGCCTCAGGGCCGCAGGCTCGCCCACCCCTCGCGGGCAGCCGTTGGCACCAGGAGGCTGCCGGGAAAGGGTAAGGGCTGCTTCGGCAGCTCCCCTGCTCTGGAGTGTTATGGGGTGTCCCCAGCTCGCTCCTGCCCCCCAGGGGCTGCCCCACACCTGGCCTGGCCCTGCCCTGCCGTGTGTATCCCTGCCTGGGGCTTGTCTGAAGAGCCACTCCTCTTTCTTCTCCCCCAGCAGGAAGCAGCAGGTATTTTATTTCTCCCCTGCGTTTCCTGCTGGGCCCAGTGCCCTGCTGGGTCGGTGGCCTGCTCACACCTCTTATCTGTTCCAGGAGCCTGGCCCTGCTGGGGAGCACCTTGTGGAGGAAGGCCAGGAGCTAACTGCACCCCCAGAGCGGCACGTTCCCCCTGGCGGCCCTTGGAGCCCGGCCCAGGATGGCCCTGCAGAACCTCTCACAGCCGGAGTACCAGCCGGGGCCGGCGCCCCCCGCAGGCAGCTTGCCCGGCCTGTCCAGCATGGTGCGCTCCTTCCTGGGGCTGGTACAGCCAAATGCCTTCCCAGCCGGTAAGAGCATGGTGCGGGTGTCCCCAGGCTGCTGCCCCCAGGGGGCTCCCTCCCCCTCTCTCTGGGTTTCCCGGGGTGGGGCAGGGCAGGTGGCTGCAGCTCCCAGGCACTGATGTGTGGGGCGGGGAAGGGTCAGACCCGGGTTACTTGGGTCCCTGCAGGAGCCCGTTTGAAGAGCTGCTTTCAGCACCATCCACACACGTCGTCCCTTCGCCCCCTGCCCCGAATGTCCCCCCGGCCCTGTGCGCACCCCCAGATCCGCGTCTGCCACCCTGGCATTTGCCGCTCAGCGCTCTGCAGCTCATTAGCTGAATGTGTTATTACGGGAGGCAGCATGGCCCCATGCCCGGGACCCCAGGCTGGGAGGCAGGACTCCTGGGTTCTATGCCTGGCTTGCCCCTGCCCCGTGCCTCAGTTTCCCCACCGATCGGATGGGATTGCGATGCATGTGTGCAAAGTGCTCTGAGATCTATGGAGCCTGCGGCAGGCTGAGCCCGAAGGCAGCGTAGGCTGGCGGCTATGCAAGGAGCGTGGTGCAATGTAACAGACGGAAGGGCTGTGGTGTGAGTTACAGCATCCCGGGGAGGGGGATGTGCAGCCTGCTGGGGCCTAGTAAAGTGAACCATTTACTTTTGAATGGGCAATCCACTGCCTCTGGGAGGGGACGTGGAGTCCTGAGGGATGGGAATGATGGGGGCTGGCAGGAGGCCATGACAGGGGCCAGTGGGGAAAGGTTTGGGGTAGGGGACAAAGGGGGCACTGGGGACGGGGTCATTGATGGGAGATGGAGCAGAGACCCAGCTGGGGCAGAGGGTACGTCTCACTCATCTCCCCGCCCCACCCAGCTCTCCACAGGCCTCTCGGCTCAGCCCTCCGCTCCTCGTTATCTGTGGGGGTGTCCCAGGAGGTGCTGTTCCCCGGAGGCAGCGGGCTGTGCTCAGCCTCAGGAGTGTCGCATTGGGCGTGTGTTTGTGATGCAGCCTGGTTTTGGGGGAACTGTTGGAAAGGGCAGGAGAGTTCACTCTCTGCCTTCGTTTATCTCGCCAGAGCCAGTGCTGGGGGCAGATTTGCTCCGTGGGAGCCGGGCCCTGGCGTTGAGCGGAGAGTCCTGCAAGCAGGGGGTGGCCTGCGCGCTGTTTGTGATCCCAGGACTGGTGCATAGAGTGTCAATAAACAGGTTGCACGACAAATATACCCAGACTTCATGTCACCAGTTTCACCTGCAAGGTTTCGAGACCTGCTCTCGCTTGGCGGGGGCTCTGTAAAGCACTCTGGGACCCAGTGTGAATGAAAGGCTGGCCCCAAAGCCCTTCCGCCTTGAGGGGGCCTGCGGGCTGGGGCCCGAGAGCCGTGTAGTGCGGACAGCTCCTGCAGCCCCGCGCTGTAGCTGGCATCTGGCTCTGCGGGGTGAGTTCTGTGGCGCTCTGGGTCAGAGCAGTGTGTGTGCACAGGGCGTGCTCAGGGCTGGGATTCTCAGGATTTGTATGTGGCAGTTTGTTGTTTATTTCTGTCCGTTACAAGGAAAAAGGGGTAAACAGTGAGCTGGCAAAGTTTGCAGACGATACAAAACTGCTCCAGACAGTTAAATCCAAAGCAGACTGCGAAGAGGTACAAAGGGAGCTCGCTATACTGGGTGACTGGGCAACAAGATGTATGCAGCGGTGTTGTAGCTGTGTGGGTCCCAGGATATTCGAGAGACCAGGTCAGTGAGGTAATATCTTTTATTGGACCAGCTCCTGTTGTGATTCACCAACAGAAGATGCAATAAAAGCTATTACCTAACCACCTTGTCTCTGGGCAACAGAACAGCATTGGCAGATAACATTCAGTGTTGATAAACACAGCCTAACGCATTTTGGAAAACAAAATCCCAACT
>NW_020669739.1:0-1817 GCF_002925995.2 Terrapene triunguis | reverse complement strand
AGCTTAGGGGTCTATTACAGGAGTGGGTGGGGGAGGTTCTGTGGCTTGCGATGTGCAGGAGGTCAGACTAGATGATCATGACGGTCCCTTCTGGCCTTAAAGTCTATGAGTCTTTTAAAACCAAACAGGCAAAACTCCTTTGAAAATCGGTTCCAGGACTCAGCTAATGTCAAAAGCAACCATATAGTAACAAAGCCATGTGCACTCACAAGCTGCCCTACAGTAACAAAGCAGCATGCATACTGACCTTAATTAATACACTAGCATGTGTCCTGGAGTCCAAAGGGAGATCCAGAAGGAGAAGTTATTGTGGAACATTATGAGGCAGTGTTGTTGGTTGCCATGTTCCACCCCAGAGGTGGCCACGGGAGCAGGAGATCTTGGCATGGAGATTGGTGCTGGGGCAGCCTACAGAGTGGAAGATGCCGTATTTCAATTGAAAAATGGGTTTTCTGCTAATGGACATTTTGGTGTGATAAGTGTCTGAAAAACCAACATGCCCCAAAACTGACGTAGCTCAATTCAGATTCCTGCTTCATGGGAGCTGTAGTTCAGTTTCCTCCTGTCTTCAATTTCCTTTTAGGGGAAGTCTCCTCAGCTGGACTACATCTCCCATAGTGCACCACAGCTAGGGATTCCCAGGACACAGCCACCTTCCCTCACCATGAAGGGTGGCCATGGTGCATCATGGGAGATGTAGTCCGATCAGAGAGCCTGGCCTATAGAGAAGAATGGGGAGTGTGAGGCATCTGAACTACAACTCCCATGAGGCACACAAGCCAAATTTCCAAATTGAGTTTGCAACTGAAAAAATGTGCCGCTTAATTTTTTTTGCCCTTAAAGTGAGCACGGGTTGAGCAGCTGTTTCCTGTAGAACATCCCCATCCGGGTAGGAGCCCATGTCTTGTCCTATTTGCCTCCAAGATTTACCCTTTCCTCCATGAGCATCTCTTTGCTCTAGAGAAGCAGCCCAGCTTTGGTCCCAGATCCCCATCTCCATCCCACTCCTGCAGCCACGTATACCACTGCCAAGCGGGTTCACCGCATGGACTGCTCTGATCTGGTGGCTTTTTTACGCCCACTTTGCACCGGTGCCAACGGCAGTACAGGGTAACCTGGAGCAAGCCCTCATGGTTAAAGCATAGGACTGGGGTTTGTTGCGACGAATCCGCTTCCTTGGATGCTTCCTTGAATACTTCCTACTGCCCTCAGTTTCCCCATCTGTAAAATGGGAGTAGTGACCCCCACCTCACGAGGAGAGCTAATTAGTGCCTGCCACATGCTGCTAGATAGCGCAGCAGGGCTGGAGGAAGCCTGGGAAGGCTGGAAGTGGGATAGGAGAGTTCGGTTCAGCTGGGCACCAGAGCCCTGTGAATTTTGGATGACGGTTCCAAGGCTGTAATAGAGTTTGGGGTGCACATTGGCGGGGCTCTGGGTTGGGCTGGGCGAAGGGTCAGGAATCTGGTTTGTGTCAGGGGGGAAGGCACGATGGATTCTGCGATAACTAAAATTACAGGAATAAGCTAAAGTGCCATGAGCACCTTTATAGCAATGTAACCGCGTCCACATGAGAGGCTGCGCTGCTTTCACCTGCTCTGCGTCTAAATCGGGGCAGTCCTAAGGGTTCAAACGCAGGGCATAGATCACCCCTTCGTCCAAGCAGGCAGGTGCAGCTGCCTCAAACCTCAGTCCCTTCAGACCCCCTCATTGCCGGAGCCCTTTTCGGAATTCCTGGCAACATGTCAATGTCGAATAGTTATGTTTGAATAGCTACCTATCACAGCTCACCCCTCTATCCATCTACCTATCACAGCTCA
>NW_020669738.1:0-1427 GCF_002925995.2 Terrapene triunguis | reverse complement strand
AATATGCCATGAAGTAGGTCAAGGCTCTCTCTCTCTCTCTCTCTCTCTCTCCCTCTCATTTTAGAGCAAGCTAATTTTAGGTGAACCAGATCTTTGCTAGTGCCCTTAGCTTGAATATTAATAAAGAAAACTTTTAAAAATAATTTTTCAGGCAGGAAAATTAATTTTGTTTTGAAAATCTACTTTTCCACCAGAAACAATGAGATGTTTCTTTCAAGGCCAAATCTGCACCCAGATTCTTGATTTTGCTGTGTATATGGAATTTCCACTAACAGCTGCTTGTGCTGTTGGAAATGGGGTAATTTCACTATCGGTCAATTTCACAAATACTTGCAAAAGGGTATAAGTTAATGGTTTCACAGCTCTGCATCCTTCCTTTCCTCCTACCAGCTGTTGCAGCATAGGCCTGACTTGACCTGACTACATACAGTAAAACCTTATTTAACAGGATTCCAGTTAACTGTAAACTTGTTCTGTCCTTTGATCTAATAGTGGCATGTCATTTCTTTAGATTATTTAAAATCCTGATTATCTGAGGGCTTGTCTGCATGGACACTCAAAGAAATTCATTTGAATTAACTAGAGGTGTGAATTTAAAGTGGATTAAACTGCATTGAAGCTTTGTGTGGACTCCCTCATTCAGAATTAAACTGGCCTTAAGTCAGCTAATTTTAATTCACTTCCAAAGAACCACTTCCCTGAAACATAACAGATGTTCATGTTCGTACTGCAGAGAAAACAATTGGAGATTCAAAAATGTGTTACACATGTAGTCAGTGGGATAAACTCTCCCACTCTCCCATCTGGAACTCTCCCATTTGGAACACTGTGTCTAGTTGACGAAAGGGGAACATGCATGAATAGCCCTTCCATAAACAGAGCGAATAAAGACAATGTGGTTTATTTACACTATTCCTTGTTTCTGTATGCTTAGCAGGGGGGAAATGGGCATGGGCTACTACAAAGGAAGGACCGCCCCTCTCCAAAAATAGCACATCCCCCCAAAAATTGTAAGGAGTGAACATAGTGACATGGCACCAATCCAGAATCCAGACTATCAGCACCTGAGAAATTTGAGGAAGCTTGGTCCCAATCCACATAGTCTCTTCCTTACATGTGACATCCCTGCTTCCTTAAACTACATCTCACCATAATTTCATTCCTGACTGCCAACCAAGTTGCAAATAAAAGGCCAGGTCACAGAACATAAATCACTGTCTTCACAGCTCAGGAGAAACTTGAGCACCTGACACATCCAGGGCCAACCCTAGGTGTTTTGTCACCCACGGCAGAAAATGTTTTCAGAGGTGCCCACCATTGCCACCACCCAAAAGGTACAAGCAAAAAAACAGAGCTTTGGTGCCCCCAAAGTGATGATATGGCACCCTGAATGTTGGTTCCTTGAGTGACCACCCTGATCGCACACC
>NW_020669737.1:0-1396 GCF_002925995.2 Terrapene triunguis | reverse complement strand
ATCTCTCTATCAGTGTTATAGAGGGTGAACAGTTTATGAGTTTACCCAGGGTAAAACGGATTTATTTGGGGTTTGGACCCCATTGGGAGCTGGATATCTGAGTGCTGGAGACAGGAGCACTTCTTAAGGTGTTTTCAGTTAAGCCTGCAGCTTGTGGGGGACGTGGTTCAGACTTGGACCTGTGTTGCAGCAGGCTGGCGTGTCTGGCTCAAACAAGGCAGGGCACTGAAGTCCCAAACTGGCAGGGAAAACGGGCTCCGAGGTAGTCTAGGCACATCAGGTGGCAGTTCCCAACGGGGTTTCTGTGATCCAACCCGTCACAATACTGAATGAAAAATTCCTGTGATGCCTTCAGCAGTGCGTAGGGACACCCCTTTCTGCATTAATTTTGCGTGGGGCCATGTGACGCTGTTTGGAATATGGGAGACTGGAGGATATCTGCTGACAGCCAGTCTGGATGCGACGACTCCCACAGCTGGGAATGGGCTAAACCAGGGGTCTCAAACACGCATGCGGCCCGCGGAGCTCTTCCCTGCGGCCCGCCAAGCTCCCCACGCCCCCCCCCGTTACTTCCTGTCGCCGCCAAACTCCCCTCACCCCCGCCCCCCCCGAGTTATTTTATGTGGCAGCTAAGCTCCCTGTCTCTCCCCCGGCCCCGCCTGCCGCCCCCACGTGTCTCCCTCGAGTGTCCCCCGGGCTCACTTGCTGCCCCCTCACCGCCCGGAGCCTGCAGCTCACGCTCTGCTCTGCCGGCTTCTGGCATCACTTGCTGCCGCAGGGTTTTAGTGCCCCCCTCCACTAGGGTCAGGGCAGGCTGCCCTTCCCCTGCCCTCGTCCTGAGCCTCTCCAATGCCCCAAACCCCTCATCCCCAGCCCCACAGCCCTCACCCCTGCACCCCCTCCTATCCCCAAACTCCATCCCAGAGCCTGCCCCAGCCCAGAGCCTGCACCCAGCACCCAAACTCCATCCCAGAGCCTGCACCCCCACCCCCTGCCCCAGCCCAGAGCCTGCACCGAGCACCCAAACTCCATCCCAGAGCCTGCACCTCCACCCAAACTCCCTCCCAGAGCCTTAGGCAGGTGGGGGCGGAGTTTTGGGGGGGCAGGTTTTGGGCACCACCAAAATTTCTACAAACCTGCCACCCCTGGAAGAGGCAGAGCGGGGGGGAGTGGTGGTGTAGCCCAGTGCAGTGGGGGGGCTTTACTGAGTGTATATATTTTATTAAAACTGCTTGGAGGAGGAGGTGGAGAAGAGATGGGGCAGGGGCAGGGCCTCATGGAAGGGGTGGAGTGGGGGCGGGGCCAGGGGCAGTGAGGGGGGATGTCAGTGATGCGGCCCTCGGGCCAATGCACTAGTCCTCATGTGGCCCTCGCGGTCATTTGAGTTTGAGACCCC
>NW_020669736.1:0-2157 GCF_002925995.2 Terrapene triunguis | reverse complement strand
GGGCTTGAGGCATTGAGAGAAAGAGGCAAACCTCATTCAGATTAAAAGTGGGGAGAAGAAGAAGAAGAAAAAAAAGCTTTCACAACCCCCTGCGAAATGAGACTGCTGAGTATCTCATAGCTCTGGTTAAGAAAATACAGCAAATCCATCCATTCCTCCTTTTTGCTTTTCATTTCCATTTTTTCTCTCCACATTTATGGAAATATAAATCCATTCTGGTTGAATATTGAACTAAAGGGAATTAGATTGCTTAGGATATTAGCAGTACCATCAGAACCTGTTAGTGGTTTGAATCCAGCTAGGTAAGTATTTATTCATCTAAAGAACCTGCCACAACTGTACCTTCTCACTGTATGTGGATTAGAGAAACATTAATCATCATCAAACATGTGTAGTCTACTAAAGACCATTGCACCAGCCACAGTGACCACAGTTGATGGCATCACAGCAGATGTGTAGTGAAGTTCCCAGATCTTGCTCACTCCCGTGAATCCACCAATCTCTGGGGTGGCCCCACGGGTGGCACCAGGTAGGTTCAGGGTGTGCACCCCTTTTTGAATCAATCGAGAGTTTGAAATCATGGTGGGCTGGGGTGTTTTTGTCCATCTTAGCCACATGGCCAGAGAATATTCAATGCTGCTTTTGAATATAAAACACTAAGAAATGTCAATTCTCGCTTCTGCTCTTGGCTTAATCATAGGTTTTACCTCTGAGTGCAGTGCAATGTCTACTTCTGGTGTGGTTATCTGGTGAATGCTCTGTTGAAAAGATGAGTTCTACAGTTCCAACTAAGTGTGGTATGAATGGAACTCTTACTGATTTGCAGTAGTGATCAGGGGTCACCAATGTCTGATGACCGTATGTTAGTCTGCGTGAGATGAGTTGGTGGTCTCAACCCTGCATCACAAAATCCACCACCACCAGTGTCATCCTTTCTGGCAATCAGCAGAAAGGCTAAGGACTAAATAGGAGCCTAACCTAATGGCAGTTACTCCACATCAATACTCATGTGCAATGACAAGGTAGTGCAGAGGAAACTGGCACTGCTCCTTTCTTGGCCAGTGGTGGTGAACAGAAGACTTAAGGACCTGGAGTAAAGCACCAAAGTGACTTAAGAGCCTAAATCCCCTTTTCAAAAGGACCTAAATCACTTAAAACCCTAAATCTCATTGAAGGAGCCTGTGTGACTTAGGTCCTTTCAAAAATAGTATTTCAGCACTTCTCATTTGCACTAAGGCCTCTTTACCTCATTCTGGCAATAAAAATAGACCTTAAAGTAGGAGTAAATGTAATGTAATTTATACCAACTATAAGGTCACTTTATGGAGCCAGAACAGTGTAAAGGGGCCTTAGTGTAAATGACAATCAGTCTTGTCAAGCTAGCATCTTGCAAAAACATTACGTTCACATAACTTTGGAGAGTTTCCACCTCCAAGGAACCAGACATACCAGTATACTATTCACAGCAATGCTCCGTTTCCAACAGATGCCAGTACCCTGCAAGCATGCAAACCCTGAGAAGCATCTCATAGACTTTAAGACCAGAAGAGACCATCGTGATCATCTAGTCTGACCTTCTGCACATTGCCGGCCACAGAACTTCACCCACCTGCTCCTGTAATAGACCCATAACCTCTGGCTGAGTTACTGAAGTCCTCAAATCATGGTTTAAAGACTTCAAGTTAAGAGAATTCACCATTTACACTAGTTTAAATCTGTAACTGACCCATGCTGCAAAGGAAGGCAACCCCCGCCCCACATGTGACCTGAGGGAAAATTCCTTCCCAACCCCAAATATGGTGATCAGTTAGACCCTGAGCACGTAGGCAAGACACACCATCCAGACACCTGGGAAAGAATTCTCTGTAGTAACTTGGAGCCCTCCACATCTAGTGTCCCATCACCAGCCACTGGTAATATTTGCTAATAGCAGTCAGTCAGAGATCTGCCACCTGCCATTGTAGGCAGTCCCATCATACCATCCCCTCCACAAACTTATCAAGCTCAGTCTTGAAGCCAGTTAGGTTTTTTTATCCCCACTGCTCCCCTTGGAAGGCTGTTCCAGAACTTCACTCCTCTGATGACACTGGTCTACAATTTTTGAGAAGTTGTCTGCTTCAGAGATAAAATGTGCCATTTATTATGTATTTTGATGTG
>NW_020669735.1:0-2061 GCF_002925995.2 Terrapene triunguis | reverse complement strand
TCAATATTTGTTTTCACTTCCACTCTTGGCTTAAACCAGAAAGCACAAAGATGGAGGGGAGAGGGGGGTTTAAAGTGAACCAGACTTTTTCTACCCCTAAAAGTTCAAATTCAGTATGAGTTCTCGGCTAAGAGCTGGTTCTCATTTTGTTTGAAGTGGTTTGCTTGTCCAACCAAATGATCAACCAACCTCAGTATTTGCTGCAACAATGTAAAGTGATCTCCCTGAAGTAAGCTTGTGGGAAATCTAAATTTCCTTAAACAGGTTGCAATTTGAATACAGTACCATTAGATCGGGTGGAGGAGGACTAGATAACTGACATTTCTCTTATGATTTATGTTCTCAAATCTTTCCCATAGTCAGGAAAATCTCCCTTTCATGTCAATGAATTTCTTTTTTGTGTATAGTAAAATACATCCAGATTTCAAAGGTAATCTACCCGCTCCCAGAAAGTAACATGCTTCCCTAGATAGGTTTAATCTTCTAAAGAGCAGAATAAAAAAATGCCCCATCCATCATTCCTGGGCGTTAGTCGTACTGGAGATCACAGAAATCACTGAGGCTGTCACTACACACACAGCAATTCACATGAAACAGAGGCATGTTGCCAGGTGCTCCAAAAGAAACAAGAACTTTTCCGTATAGAAAGTGTGGTAACTAGTTGGGAAAGCTTCTCAGTTCCACATCTCTAGGGGACTGTTACAGCCAAGAGAGAGGAAAAGGAAAGCAATGAAACCCCACAAATCCCTGCCGGCAGTCTCCTTTTGCAGTCATCACACTTAATTCGATTTAAGGTTCCAAATGCAAATCTCACGGTAACATTCAAAATGACGCTATAAAATAGATTTACTCTAAAAGCCTCGGCAGGGTTAAAGTGCTTGTTTCACGGACACACCTCTTGGTAAGTGACACAGGTTCTCCAAGAAAGAGAAGAAACATTGTAAATGAGAATTCTACTGGCCAGGTCTTAAAATGCATTTGATTGGTTCTATTTATTCAGCTGGAAACTCAGCAGCCAATGGACTCTTCTGTTCTCACGTGTCTGTAGCAATGGGTGGCGCTCGGCTGATCTGGGCGCTGGCAAGTCGAAGCTTCCGGGTTCACAGGCTGGCTTCCCCCAAGCTGCGGACAGCATACAGCTCATTCCTCAACGACGGCAGGAGATCTTCCTTCCTGGGCAGGGAGTCCCTCCGCTTCCGTGACAGACACAGAGACAAGGTACATTTCCTTGTATTGCTGCTACACTCTTTGCTTTGCTGTTTATCATATGCTAACTTGTGCCTGGCAGAGCTTGTCAGGTTGAGAAGTTTTGATCTCTGTGAAAGGAATGCACGGTTTGGGGTTGGAAAACAAGGGACTGAAAATGTTTTTGTCCAGTGGGCTACGCAAGGGCAAGTGATGATGGCTCAGCCCTAACTTTTACCTCCTATAAATGGTTATAATTCATTGGCTCTCTGTCCTTTACTCTGCGTCCTGAAGTGTTTTGCTGTCGATGCCCTTGTGGGTTTGATCATAAAAGCATGAAGAACTGAAATAAATTGAAATCCTTTAGAGACAGAAAGGTAGTTTCTATTCTATAATATTCGGGTGCTGATACCAATCCCATCGTAGCTGCGCCTAGCGGTCTTAAACTCCCATCCTCTTTAATGTATTCAGCTGCGCCCTGTCCCCATGACAGATTCAGATGCTGGAATCTAGAAGCTGGACTTACACCCTTTTACAAAGTTTGAAACTGACAAGTTTCCTGACAACCTCTACTACACACAATCTTTTGTGGACATTGTTTATAATGGTATCAATCCTTTTCTCTCTGCCAGGCTGAATGCCATAGCACACCAGTGGGTTGCAGAATTAGCTGACTTTAACTTTAAAGTCAAATACACCTCTACCCCGATATAACGCTGTCCTTGGGAGCCAAAAAATCTTACCGTGTTATAGGTGAAACCACGTTATATCGAACTTGCTTTGATCCGCCAGAGTGTGCAGCCCCGCCCCCCCGGAGCACTGCTTTACTGCGTTATATCCAAATTCGCATTATATCGGGGTAGAGGCGTATTGTCC